>NW_026005707.1:265737-321599 GCF_001458135.2 Marmota marmota marmota | reverse complement strand
CACTAGTATGGCAATATGTAAATCAATGGATGTGTAACTGATGTGATTCTGCAATCTGTGTATGGGGTGAAGGTGGGAGTTCATAACCCACTTGAATCAAAGTGTGAAATATGATGTATCAAGAACTCTGTAATGTTTTGAACAACCAACAATTAAAAAATTAAAAAAGAATAAAAAATGGAATATGATTAAAAAAAGAAATACTGATAACTATGAAAAATAAATGACAATAAATTCAATATTCAGGGATAAATCTATTAAATATAAAATTGAAAATTCAAAGGATCACTAAATTTGTGGTCCTCTATCTCCCTGACCCCCAGTACTGGGGATAGAACCCAGGGGTACTCCACCACTGAGATGCACACACCATTCTTTTTAAATGACCATTTTTAATTTGGAGAAAATAAGTGCCCAGGCTGGCTTCCAACTTTGGATCCTCTGCTTCCTTCCATCTCTACCATGCTGGGATTAAGAGTATGATTCACTGTACCCAGCTTCTCAACCTTAAATAAAGGGAAAAAAAGAAGGATTTATAACTTATAAAACTAGTATTGAGAAAGAATAATAACCAGAGGCCAGTAAAGATAATTTAATAAAATAAAAAGTTCAGGAGAACTGACTTATACATTTTTCTAAGTGATTTTACTTGGGAGGCTGAATCAGAAAGATCACAAATTCAGGGCTAGTTGCAGCAATTTAACAAGGCCCTATGCAACAATGAGACTCTGTGTCAGAATATGAAAAAGATTGGGATGGAGCTTGGTTGAAGAGTGCCACTGAGTTCAATCTCCTATACCAATGAATAAATTAATCAAAATCACAAGAGCATATGACAGGTGATTGATAGAAATTCACCTGATAACCAAGAAGAAGGATTATTTTAAAAATAAATTTTATACAAATAAAAGTAACTTATTAAGTGACAAATATGAATGAGTGGATTATATCAGAAAGGGGACTATAAGCTTCCATTAGGTGGGCAAGCAGACAGTATAGGTTAATAGCTGATTTATATGTAAATTTAAGGACAATATCATTCAATTCTAAGGTGTTTAAATGTTTTCTGGACTACAGGATCTTAACACGAAAGTCTTGGTGTTTTAGTTTCTTAATTTGGAAAAACATGAATATCAAAACTCAAATGCATAAAAGTTGTACAAATGAATGGAAGTGGAAAAAATATAATTAGAACATCTGTAAAAAGAATCTATAAAATAAGAAAAAAATACATTCTAGAGTTAAATCCAGAAGTTAAAGTGATCTCTCTCAGAGAATTCATGTCTAATCAACAGTTTAATGTAGAGTAGAGATGAAGGAGCACCTTGGTGCATACTTCTAATTAAAACAAGACTGAAAGTGGAAAAGAAATGAGCACCCTTCTGCAAATCAGGAGACAGCACCATTTTTAGATGGCAGAACATTCAATTTTTCAATTAAAACCTTGAGCCTGAGGCATGCCAGCAATTGCTGTTTATATTCAAAGTTAAGTAAATAAAAAGTCACTATTCACAAACTTCTTAAATAGGAAACAAAAACATTTAAGAAAAAAAGGAGATAAATGATGTATGTCCAAGAAAAGATTAAAAGTTCTTTATTATTAATCTTGGAATTGTTCACTTAGAAAACCTGACATATTGTAAAAAATATCCCAATATCTTAAAATTGCAATGAGGTATGAATAAAAGATAACTTTGAAAAATAATAACTTTATTTATATTAGGAATTGGGATTAAATGCATTCCAATTTCTATTGTCTAAAATATGTAATAGACAATAAATGAATGGGAGTGGACCCATTCCAAATCTAGTTATTTCCAGAATAGTAGTATAGTGATTGCCTACATTTAGTGTGCATGAAAGTCCCTGAGGTTGATGCCTAGCAGTTATAAAATAAAACAAATAAGTCAAAAAAGATGCCTTTATTTACAAATATGACCATGCTTTGGATTGATCTACAGGCATTAATTTGCTGATTTTTCATACTATATCCAATTTTCTGCTGATGTAGCAATCACTTCAAAGTTACTTTACATACCTCTCTTGCTCCTTTGTAAGCATATCTCAACTTGTGTCACACAATACTTTTCAAGTGACTCTATGCAAAATTTTCAAAAATTCAGATTTCTAAATGGCATTACTTAAAATATTTTTTCACTTTTATTTCTGTTTTTGAATTCAGTTACTCCACATGACCAATTTGTATATTTGAATACTACAAAATATCCTAGAAAAAGCTAATCTGTGTCTACCAAGAAATATTGTCTTTGAAATATTTATTCTTCATGGAGCTTTTTTTGCACATATGAACAAAATTTAAAAATCAGCTTATATAACATGTTATGAAGGAATATTCAAGGGGTCATTTAGTTAATTTATATCTTTATGAATTTATTATTAAATACCTTGGTCTAATGTGGTTTCATTGCCACATGTATGTAATATATATATATATTAATGAAACTAGTGACTGGATATAATGGTGCAGGCCTGAAATGACAGTAATAAGAGAATAAATCAAGAGGATCACAAAATCAAAGCCAGCCTCAGCAGCTCAGTGTGGCACAAGGAAGGTAGTCTTCCTGAGGTGGAGTGAAGAGGAGTGGTGGGAGTGAAGAAGAGCAGTGCAAGACTGGTTGAAGTTGCCTGGTAATAGGCAAGAGCCTGCACTGCTATGCTTCAACTACATGGTGAGGCCCAGGTGTAACATAAAAATAATGAGCAGCAGACACTCATCTTACCATGTTTTACAAAAGAGCAGAAGGATACAGCTACACATTTTTCTGCAACTCTTTACTATAGTGTACTAGTCACCAAGTGTTCCACTGCAAACTATGTCTAAGTCTCCCCACAGCTTGCAGCTCAGTGTGCACAATCTGCCCATCTAATAAGCTCACATGAAGAAACTCAGTGCTGTGTGTGGAGGATGGAGCAATATTTTGAAGTTTCAAAACATTATCTACTTATCCTTCAAAATTAAAACAAACATCAATTTATCAACATTTTATTTAAATTAAGTTTATAGAAAAATTGGAAAACACATCTGGTTTTCTTTGGAGAAAATACACCTACTTCTAACTGATTTTACTACATTAATGCTGCTGCTACTGTTTTAAAGTTTTTAAGTTGGCAGCTCCAGACTTGATCATCAGTGGTGAAGGTGACACATTGAGTTTGAACTTCACAGTTGGTCACAGAAAATACTAGCACACACTGTGGGTATTGAGAGACTCCCTGGTTCCTCCTTACTTTTCTTTCCTTTTCTTTTTTAAATTAGAAGTCCTTAGTTGCTTCATTAAAATAGTACAAATTGGCCTTATAATCTGAAAACTTGTTTCTGTAGCTGGACAGCTCTTGAACCTTATTCTTCAGCTGCTCAACTGTCTTTTCTACAGAAACATAGATACTTTTCTGACATCCTTCTTTTTGCTGTTGTTGCTTGTAGGATCAGAGAAAATGAATTTGAAACAAGTCTAATTTCTGTCCATCAAGAATCAATTCATCTTTCTTGGCTTGAGATACTGAACAACCAACTCCTGGTCTGGCTGCAGACTTCATTTTACAGGAAACCCAATGTAACACTTTGTTGGGCCCCTATGACTGCAGTGAGCACCTCAAATGAGATCAAGCCCCACACTGATAGACCCCAGAAAACTCTGGCTTCTATTCTGTCACCATGATGGTGTAACCCTTCAGAGTGACAGGAACGACTCCTGGAACACCCTCAGTGTGCAGTGGACTGTTGACCTTGTTCTTCCCCCTTGTACTGTCCAGGAGGCCTGAGTGACTGATTTTTCCTCTTTATTCAGGTTTGAGAGGCAGGCCAAGCTCATCCAAAGCTGTTACTGCACATAGGCAGAAGACTCTCCTTTTTTTTTTTTTATTTTTTATTTTTTTTTATAATTTTTTTTTTATTCTGTGAGAGTCAATGGTTAAAAGTTCTAATAAATGTGAAAATGTGAATTTTTCCTTTTGGGGCACTTAATGCTTCCAACTTTTTTTCCTTTCTTGGTTCATCTGTGATTTTGTTGTTCTTATCTCAGGCAATTTAAATACAAAAGAGTCTTGGAAACATATTCCCATGCTCATGACTTATCACTGAGTCTTCAGAAGGAATGTTCTTGCTGCTGAAATGAGAAAACTCTTATAATCTGTGATGTACAGCTCTCAGCTGGACCTCTTTTGCCAATAAATATTTTTAATGTGACAGAATTTAATTTAGGTGTGATGTACAATATGTGTCAGTGCTGTTAGCTAAATAGATATGTGGATGAGAGCACAAACTAACATCACTGATTAGAACAAAGATTAACAAAAAATGCTGATGTGCTAATCTGTCACCAAGATGCAGCAGTCCTGAGTTTTGATATTACCAGAGGAGACTGCAAAAGAGTAAGCAGATCCTCTGCAGGCTGCTTGAAGAATGGAATCAGAAAGTGCTATGTCATAGCTATAATGTGCTCCTAACACATTAGTTCACATAAGCCTGCAACAATAATCTAAGGTGGTGGCTTCCATGTGAGCTGCTACTAAGGCCTGCATTGTTGGTGTGTCCTGCAGACACATAGGAAACACTGGCCTCAAAGACATAATTATCATTTGGAGGATCAAAGCCCCAACTTGGGGATATGGTCTAGTGATATTTGTAGAGGTTGTATTTCATGGATTTGATGTCATGTTTAGGAAGTGTATTTTTAAAAATAAAGTGGAACAGGTGTGATTACACACATACCTGGGATAAAAAGTGGTTTTATTTTCAGGAATCTGATAGGCTGCTCTGGGAGAGCAGGGAGAGCAGGGAGAGCAGCAGCAACTTCCTATTTGATGATTCTTTTTATATGCTATAATCATGGTGGTGAATTAAGAGCAAATGTAGTTCTGATTGGCATAGGAAGCATCCTCTGATTCTGTGGAAAGCAAGTTTGTTTATTAGGAAAAGAATAGTTCTCCTATCTCTCAAAAGGGGAAATGGAGAAATTGGCACATCCTTTATCATCTCAAGGAGAGACAAAGGAACCAGCATATCCCCATCTCAGTGGCTGGTAAATTGTCCCTATCTCTCAATGAGAGAACATACAAAGACCAGCATGTTTAATCTCTGACTAGTTTATATTTCTTGAGAATAAAAACAGTATTTATAAAGTGGGAGTGGGGAAAAAGAAGATGGCTGTAATTATGCCAACAATTGTCATCTATTATTTATGGATGATTGTTTGTAAATCTTATAATATTTCTGAAATAACTTGCCATTACTTTTCCTGGAAGCATATTTTTCTTGATTTTATATTATCACAAAGTTTACAAATTTTTGTACATATTTATGATTTGAAAAAGATTTTAAGTCTTCTAACGTTGCTTAATAAAAAGTATTTTAAAATAGAGCAGTCAATTTATGATCCTAGAATATTTAAATCTACTTTACATGGGTGTATTTGTTTTAATCATTTAAATGAAATTACATAAATAGCAAAATCACTGTTTTTTAATGTAACAGAATTTAAAAATTGATTTTTTTTGTAATTTCATTGAAACTCTGAAAAGCCAACCTAGAGGAACATGAATTCCTGCAAATACCATTTGACTAGAGAGTGGATAATTGCAAACTGATTCAAGATCAAACTAACAAAAATAAAACAACAAGCTTCAGAAACACACACACAAAAAGATTCTTTTTTGTACATTGTTCATCTTGATTTTCACAAACTGTTATGTCCAACATTTAAAAATTAGAGCAGTACCTTGGTGATCTTATTATATGCAATTAATACTAAAGCTGATTTAAGAATGAATACTGTTACAGAGCTGCCTTTGTAATCTCCAATTCTTTCCTGTTATGATTCATCATCTTATAAGTTATTTCAATTGCATTGCAGGTGTGGTATCGCCAGTTATAGGTGATGAATCCTGCTTCCCCACATGTTGAAGTTTTAATATTAGAGAAACATGCAGAGGCAAGCATATGAAACAGGGTTTATATAAAAAGGGGTAACATAGACTTCTCCCACAAGGAAGAAGGGGGCCATAGCTGGTATCATGATATCCCAAGAAGCGAGGTGTTCTGTCTTTATATATCCTGGGCTTCCTTTGTTCTCCTGCTTTCCCCCTTTATCTTTCTCCTTCCTGCTTACTTGACAAGGTGCAGGAATGTCCGGTTGGATGGTCCAAAGGTGGGAAACAGGTGGACAAGTGTAGTTCTGAAGGGGGAAGAGCAGGACAAGTAACCAAGGGTACTTAATAAACTTATAGCTCCCTGTAGGGAGGGGAGTTCCTGGGACAGGTTTCCTTGGCATCAGGATGGAGCAGGTGCAGGTTCTTGATAAGATTCCTCAGGGGACAAGTCTTCAACTTCCCAGACTCACTCAAAGTTGGCCTCTTGAATGACCTAACTTGATTTACCTATCTATACTGACTGCTTGTCTAATTCTGGCTTCAGGTGTATATGCCTATAAAAACATGTTTTTGACATGCTCTAAATGGGACTTAAAAACATGAAACAGGAGACTACCAGTGATGTATAAAGCAATATTAACAAAATGCACAAATCTTTATTAAAAGTTAAAGTTAGAAGCGGATGTGTAGCTCTGTGGTAGCCCTGGGTCCAATCTCCTGCAGGAAAATATGGGAAATTATAAAATGTGCAGTGTTAATGACACTTGGCTTCAAACTTGCTGAAGTCAATAACAGGGACTTGAAATCTAGAGACTAATATCCATATTATTTTCTGTAGTTCACCAGTTCAAGCTTAGTTTTCAGTCATAGTTTCCAAGACCTAATGGTGAGATCTTTATCTTCATAGGATTTGTATTTTTATTTTCATAAAATACCATAGTAGGGGCATAGTATCAAGCAGCACTTTCAGACAGAAAATAGATGCAAGTACACAAACAGCCCAATTGGTTACAAAGTCAGCTCTCAGGTTCTCTGTCCCGAGATTCTTTCCTCTGCCACACTCTTCTTGCACTGATGTTCTGCCTCACTTTGGGCCATCAAGAATGGAATTGGCCATCTATAGACNTTTTTTTTTTTTTTTTTTTTTTTTTTTTTGTCTCCCTGCTGTTATTATTGGCTGGGACTTTCTGTTAGTTAGGAGCATGCTCCTAGCTAGAATTTCAGTCTTCTAAATAGTAAACTAGATTACAAATGGTGGTTAATTTCAAAGTAACCCTGAGGGAAGGAGAGCCAGAGTAGGAGCAGGTGTGCACAAAAGAAGTGGAACAATGCTAAGCTCTTATGGAGTTGTAAACAACCCAGGATTTTTTGCTAAAGGGAGTAAGAACCTGTGGAGCTTCCAGTCAAGTGGCATAAAGGCCCATGAGTATGCAAAACAGCATCCCACTAGAAAAGGAGAGGGTGTGTGCACCTGACTTCATCACACACCTCAGCCACAGCTAAAACTTGCAGATTCTTTGTGAGACAAGACTCAGCAACAGCTCTATTGCTAGTTAAGCATCATATGAGAGAAGTCACCATCATTTTTCTGAGGCTGTGGTCACTCCCCCTGGTTTGGCCAGGTTTAAATGTTTGTTTACTCTCTCAGGAGCTTAGGGAGCAGCTGGTCCTCCATATTTGCAGGTTCTACACTCTCATATTCAATTAAACATAGCTGCAACATATTATAAAATGTACTAATAAATGTACATTTGTCCTTGTCATTACTGCTTAATTTATTACATGTTGTTTTTGTTGTACTGAGTATTTTATGTAATCTACAGATGTTTTAATGTATTTAGGAGGGTATGCAAAGTTTACATGCAACTACTATGAAATTTCCTATGAAGGACTTAAGCATCCCTGGGGCTTTGATGTCAATGGGGATTCTGGAACCCATTAAAGCTGGAAGTTAAAAGCCAGATTTCTGGTGATGCTGACCCTCTGCAAAAGGTTAGGTGAACTCTGGTTCGAGCAACACCTCCTAACTCTGGCCCTTGTATTCTCACTGGCTAAGAGGAAATAATACCAGCTAGTGAGCTTAAACTGTTTCAGAGATTTAATCTTAATTAAATGAATCATTCTAGTTAACAAGTTTGATATTAAGAGCATTAAATGTAGTTCCATTTGGTAAATTATAATTATGTAATTTCATTTTACAATTAAATTCAAATTATTGTAAATATATTATTTTTATAAAAAATTAAAGGAAATACTGAAAAATAATTTGCATTGACAAGTCATTAGAAAAACTTCCAGTATAGGTCAAAATCCATAAACAGCTGTGTTGAGGCTGATTGATCTTCTAGGACATTTTTGTCAAAAGAGGAAGTGGGGAAGGGCTTCATAATTAGGCCAATTACACAGTTACACAAGAAGGCCAAAGGATAAAATGGTAGAGATTGACATAGCAAATGAAAGGAAGAGGTGAGGGCTACTCAGGGTATGATATGAGGTGATGCAGAGCAAAACAGGAGATGAAGGCAAAAAAATGGCTGAGGGAAACACAAAAGGAGATGAGAAGCACTGCATAGAATATGTGATTATATGATACATGAGTACACTGGAGGCCATGAGAGAAGGAGGTGGAGGGTTTTGGAGGAGGTGGTGTAGTGGAGGAATACACAGGGGCTTTGAGAGGACATAGTGGATGGCTAACCAGGAAGACAAAGAGGAGGTAGAGGAGGGATTCTCAGCACCCTTGAGAAAAGGTGGTGTAGGCAGAATTATTAGGCCAAAGTGAAAGAGGTGGGAGAATACATTATTTTTTTATAAAAATTTAAAGAAAATAGTGAAAAATAAATTTTCCTTGTCATTACTCTTTAAGCTGTTACATGTTGTTATGTTGTACTGGGTATTTTATGTAATCTAACCAGGATTACACAGAGGGAACGAAGGTGGGGGAGGGCTTTCTAGGGGCCATGAGTGGTGGTTGTGTGGCTAAACAGGAAGAGGTAAAAGAGGTGGTCTAGGGATACATGGGAGATGACAGGATCCATGAAGAGCTATGCTGGAAGATGTGAGAAGAGGCGGTAAAGGGCTTAACTGGGGCCGTGAGACAAGAAAGGGTAGGGCATGCCATATATGTGAGGCAGTGGTAGTATAATCCACAGTAGAGAATGAGGAGGTTGTGGAGGTTACACTGACAGAGATAATAGGAGGTGGTATAGGGCCACATAGATGAGAAGAAATCATAAATGAACAAAAGGAAAAGATGAGAGGAATTGATGGAGGTCTGCACAAGGGATGAGAAGAGTTTGTAGAGAGTTATACAGTGTGGGGAAGGAGAAGGATATTGATGAATAAACAAGAAGCAGAGAGAGGCAGTGGTGGAGGGCTACACAGTAGCCTGTAAGAGATTGTGTTTGAGGGTTACACAGGTTGCTGGCTAGGAGGTTGAGCAGAGATATACAGGAGATGAGAGCAGTTGGTATAGGAAGACACAGAAGTTGAAAGGTGGATGGATACAGAGAATAGGAATAGAAGTGAGGTTAGAGTGCTACTGTTGAACCCACGATGCAAAGAAAAGACCACTGATGCCAATTTTAAACCAAATTAAAGCAAGCTTATATTGTGTACACAAGAGAGCTGATCACTACAGCCTTACCTGAAAATGTGGGCCAGAGGACAGCAGCTTGTCTGAGTGCAGGGCAGTTTTTATAGCACAAAAAGTTACAAAGGCAGGGGTCTTGGGAACTTACAGCTAACAGGGTTCTGGCAAACATAATACAATGGCTGGTATTGTATTGTATTATTTTAATCTACATAATTTAAAATCTCAAGGTAGGGAGTAAATTTAGATTCCAACATCAGAATTTATGAAGAGCAGCTGGGATTTCAAGGAGGGATGTTATCTGGTCAGGAAGAGCTGGGCACAGGTAAGTTCAAAACATGGGCAAAAGTCCTTGACAAGTTTTTTAATCATCAAATTATGATCAGATCAAATAGAAACTTTAGTATTTTATAGTAAAACAGAAATGAACATTTCATGAATTTGTGATGAGATGGCTCCTAAACTTTAGATAGAATTAGGCTGGGTATCTCAGCTAAAAAAACAATACAAAACAAAACAAAACAAACAAAAAAAAAACAGGAAGAGCAGCAAGAGCAGCAAGAGATAAGAATAGATTATGGAGGGCTAAACAGAAAGCTGTGAGAGGAGTTGGTGGAGGGCTAAGTGAAGAGACGAAAAAAGAATGTGGGTGGGGGGCTATACAGCTAGAGATGAATGTTTCTGGTGGAGTGTCCATAGTAGGAGATGAGAAGAGAATATTGAGGGATACATAGGGTTGGTAAAAGGAGGGAGTGGAGGACACACCACAGGTCAAATGAGATGTGATATAGGGATACACAGGAAGCTGTGAGAGAAGAGGTGTGGGGTTAGAGAGAAATTCATAAGAGGTGGTAGTCAAGGTAAACATACTATAGAGGATAGTGTCTCAGAAATGCTGAACTCTAAAAAGTGTTGGTTTTATCCTGCCCCTGACCTATGTTTTCTACTCCTAATCATAAAACAATAACCCTATTCTCTATCTCCTCTTACCTCATCCTAGAAACACAAACCCTATACTTACTTTTCTTTAACATCTACCCTACCCTGTAAAACCTTCACACCTATTCAGTGACTAATACCTGACCACAAACCCAGACCAAATATTTACTCAGGCCCTACTCCAAATTTATTTGCCACCCTAATTATAACACTCACAATATAAATTTGGTTATCTGATCTTGAATTTTTAAAGAGGTTGGGATTCAGGGTTGCTGACATTGAGAAGGGTTTGGCTTCAATATATATGACATTTGAGGGAAGGCCTCTGACCTCCATCCAGGGCTGGCTGGTGACATATAGCATGACTCCAATAATTTTTTTTTGGACCAGGTTGGAGAGAGCTAAGGCCTGCTTTGTCTGAATGTGAACTTGACCTGGAACAATTAAACTATTTTTTTTCACAGCAACTGTGAATATTTCATCTGAATATCACACCAGCCTTGTACTGGGCTATTTCTACACACTGTTTATAATATTAAAACAAGCTCAGAGTACTGAAGTGAGTGCCCTGGGCCACATACTGGTGAGCACAACCACGGCCCCACTCTCTGCTCTCCCACCATCTTCACCATCTCCAAGTCAAGAAATGAGGGATCTCAGTGCTTGACAGGGAAGTGTTCTCTGGGCATATTATGCTTTTGGTAATGAGATACTGTCCCAGAAGGTACAAAGAGATGAACCAGGGAAAGTAAGGGTTCATCCAGCTGAGCATAATCCTCAACCTCAGCCTGGACCCCATAATCATCTCATCAAGTATTCTGGCCTAGAATGGGTCTGAGGCCTCTTTGCACACTTGTCAGGCAAAGGAGTCTGGGTTCTTACTGAAGGGCATTTGCTCATTTCAAATTCACCATCCAGCCTCCTGGGAGCTACAAATGGCCTTTATCAAACAGTCCAGGTGTGTACTTGCTCACCCTAGTCTCCCAATATACCTTCTTATTTGCCCAGATTGGCTTTTGTCCACTATTACTATTTAATTAGTAATCCATGCATGCCAGACGAGGAGTTGCCCTTTCCAGGCCAGAAAAAAGGTGGTGAGATGTTGTTGGCATCATTCAGCATTGCTATTCTACCAAAAAGTGAGGAGATGGAGGCTGGCTCCTCCAACTGGACAAATGGGCAAACACAGTGCTATTTCTGCAAGAAGGCTTGTACCTGAAGACCTGACTGGAAGCTGCAAGAAGCACAAAGTAAAACCAGAACTTGTCACAGGACTATGCACATGGGTGTTTTGCTGTGTCCAGAGAATCTCAGAACCTGTGGAGACTTACCTATGCAGCTGGAAGTTAGTGTCCACTCTCTCTCCTTATTTCTCTCATTTCTGCTGCTATAATTCATGACAGAAAGAAAGAAAAACTCAGTTTCTCCTTCTCTGTTTCTTCCATGACTTTGTCTTACTTTTCCCCTTAATTTTCTCTATGGGATTCTGACTGTGTTTAACAAGGTTAGTCCACATCATGTGCCCATAGGGTACCCACCAGCTTCAGCATCTGGAACCATTTTTGCCATCAAGAATAGGAACAAACGAGGAGCTCAATTGGTGCTAACAGTGTTTCCTGAGATATCTTCTCCACCGTTGGGGCCTTGGGTTCACCTAGTGTAGGAGTCAACCTTGAGCTAGGAAATATGGGCTCTCTGTGCTTCTGATTTCTGTTTTCTCTGTTTCTTTAGCTAAGTCACTTCTAACTCTGGACCTAAGGTCATCACATGTGAAGCAAGGATGTTGGATGTGCATTCATTTTTTGGGATGCCATAACAAACAACTACAAACTGGGTGGCTTACACAAGAAAAATTTATTTTCTCACTGTTATGGAAGCCTGAAGTCCCAGACTTAGGGGTCAGCAGTGTTGGTTTCTCCCGAGGCCTCTCACTGTACTTACAGGTGCTGTAAACAACTTCCCTGTATTCAGATGGTTTTCCCTTGAAGTGTACCTGTGTACACTAATCTTTTTTTTTTCTTTTTTTAACTTTATTGATTGATTGAATGCTGAGTATTGAACCCAGGGTCTTGCACATGTGAGGCAAGCACTCTACCACTGAGCCATAACCCCAGCCCCCTAATCTTTTCTTATACAGACACCATTTGTATTGGGCCCATCCTGATGACCTCATTTTACTTTAATTATCTCTTTAAAGACCCTATTTCCAAATTATGAGATATTGGGGTCCTGACTTTAACATCTGAATGTTAATGGCACACAATTTAGAGCATAGCAGACCAGATGAGCATTGCCTAAAGCATGGGCTGCTGCTACTGGTGAAGAGGACTTCATGTCAATACAGAAATAGGACTTGGAGAACAGTCCATTCTTCTGGGCACTTGAAGAAGGAAATATTCAACTTGATACTAATGTTTCTTTAACATCTTTTTGACACTTACCAGTACAGATAGAAAGCAGGCTGCAGACACAGGGCCTTAGAAGGCATCCATATATGTATTGGTTACCTATTGCTGTGTAACAAATCACCCTCAAACTCTAAGTCCTAAAAAATGCACCTTTGTTATACCACAGTTTCTAGGTTCAGAAACTCAATAGTGACTTAGGTGGGTGTTTCTGATTAATTCTGTCTCATGGGTTGCAGTCATCTGAATGCTTGACTGATACTTGTGCATGCACCTCTAAGGAGGCTCAAGGTGGTGCTGTTAGTTGGCAGGAGCACTCAGTACTTTATCTTCCAGGCCTCTGCACAATCTACCTGAGTATCTTCACAGTGTGGTGGCTGACTTCCTACATAATGAGCAATAGGGAAAACCAGAGATCAAGGAGAAAGTAGCATTTCTTATATTTAGCCTTGGAAGCCACTTTCATAGAATCCTATTAGGATTCTGTGGAATGATAGGATACAGTTGAGCCCTATTCATTGTAAAAGGATCTCCACAGAGGCATAAGTATCATAGATCACTGGGAGCATCTCAAGACTGGTACACTAGAAATTCATAAGTTTTATCTTCTGATTAACTATTTTGTCCATTGCCTCATTTTTATTTCTATACACAGAAAATGCTTATTAGCATTTTGTACTCTTTTGAATGGCATGCTTTCTGTGTTATTGTATAACCCACTTTTTTTACTCAATATTATGTTTTTGAGATCTACATTGGTATAGTCTGATTCCTTCATTATTTTGTGAGTACATGCCAATTTTCTTTATTTTTCCCTATCAATGGTCATTTAGATTGTCTCCAACTTTTGCTCTTATGACAATAAAAATCTTTGTACCTGCCCTAGGATAAATAATGAGAAGAGAAATTGCTGATTTTACAATCTGTGTATCTAATTGTCAATTGTCCCTTAGAATAGTCACATTGATTTCACTTCTATCTCCACAGAGTAGAGATGTTTCCATTTCTCTTCAATATATCCAACTCACTCTGTTGCCAGGCATTTAATTTTTGCAAATCTGAAAGATAAAGAAATATTTTCATTATTTTTAATTGTGGTTAAAACCACTTCAAATTTCCCAACATAGCCATCTTTAAAGTGACCAGTTCATAGTGTTAACTATATTCACATTGTTGTGGAACAGATCTCTAGAAATTCTTTCTCTTGCAAAACTGAAACCTCCATTCATTCAACAGCTCTCCATTTGCCTTCTCCTCCATTCCCTGGCTGCTACAATCCTTTCTGTTGTAGGAATTTGACTACTTAAGATACATACAGGTGCCTATATAGTACATATTGGTATTTTTGCATCTGGCTTTTTTTTTCTCTCAGCATAGTGACCTCTGTGTACATATAAATTGTGGTATATGACAGGATTTACTCCTTTCTGAGGTTGCATAATGTTTTATTGTATATACATACCACATTTTCTTTCCTTATTTGTCTATAGGTAGAAATTTGTGTTGGTTCCATACCTCAGCTATTTCGAAAAATGATACTATAAACACAGGTGTACAATTTTCTTTCAGTTCTTCAAAACACATATCCAGAAATGGGAGTGCTGGATACCATGGAAGTTCTGTTATTAATTCTTTGATGAACCTACATGTTGTTTTCAAGTGCATTCATCTTTCTGCATTACTACCAACAGGGGATAAAGCTTCCAATTTCTCCACATCCTCCTCAACCATTGTCATTGTTGTGCTGACACTACCACTCAACATTTTGATTTTATACTTTACAAAGCACTGGTGGGGTTGGGCATCTATACACAATCCCTCTTAAACAATGGGAAATTATACTTCTGGGAAGTTAAATCACTTGTACCAGAGTAAAGGGCACATCAGTGTTAGAGCTAAGATAGAAGTCAGGATTGTGGCCACAAACTATACACATAAATATGTCACCCTGCCCTCAAATTTGCAGTGAATCTTTAAGAAAAGAAAGGAGGGAGAAATGAGCTGTTCCATGCTTTTGAATTCCTGCCTTTTGCAGTTCAGATGAGTAGAGAATCTGCCGAGTATTGATGTTCTTGGACACGCAGGCTAAGTGGCTTTTGCCACCACCTAGAAGGAAGCAGCATCCAAGCTAAAACCCTGGATGGGAAATGTGTGCCCAAGATTTGCTCCATTTTGCCAGCTGCTAACATGTGCTGTCTCTTCATTGTTCTATCTTTCTATCCACCCACCCAGCTAGATAGACAGGTTGCCTCATCACTGGGATTTTCATATTGCTCTCAAACCTCAAGAATTAGGCCAGGCTGTTCTGTAGAGAAGGATGAAGAAAGCAGGAAGAAACATCAGGCTTCTTACCTCTTCTGAGCCTCAGTGTTCTTACCTGCACAATGGCATGATAATGTCACCTTGGCACCTGATATTCAGGTAGTCAAGCATATTGGTAGCTAAAGAACTTAGCAGAATGCCTGGTACCTGAAAACATTCAAAAAATTGTTCTTGTTGTTTCCTTTGTCCAGACACTGTGCTAGGGATGCAAGAAGATTATATGAGATGTAACCTTATCTCTAAGAACTCAAGATCAAGTGAAAAACACAATGAACCACCTAGTATATGTGGGTGGGTAGAGAAGAGCACAGAGTGGGAACTTAAACCTGATGAGGGTATCAGGGGAGTCCCCCTGCAGAAGGTGACATTCAAAATGAGACTGAAAAATGACTGCCTTTGCTACTTAGGCAATCTCACCAAAAGCATATTAGAGCCTCGCTTGACATCATTGATTTCCATGACTCCCATAGACCCTGACTTAATCATTCATTCATTCAATCAATCAACTAAGTATCCATAAACACCTCCTGGTGACATGATAAAATTTGAGCATTAAAATGAGGCTTGTCAATCACTTACCAGTCATTGAGTCCCCACCAGGTCCCAGCTGGCTCCAGCCACAACTGTCCATGGGAAGTGTTCATGGGAAGCCAGCAATATGGAAGGGAAGATGAGCATGGAGGTTCCCTGTCTAGATGGTGACCTTCGCCAAACTGCTTCATGGCTCTGCCCCTCCTCCATCCTGTTAACATGGGGAGGTGACCTTTTTCTCATTGGAAATGTGAAGATGCTGAGGCCCAGAGACAGTGTGTGTTTCCATGGTGCCTTCCACTTTGTTTGTCTGGGAGACCTGGAGGAAGGCAGTATCTGCCATAGCAGAACCCATCAGAAGCACACTCTCCCTGCAGCTTGGGTTTGTGGAGCTAAGCTGCTTCGGAGGTCTGTGACTCCCCCAGTATTCCTCCCAGACTCAACCCTCTGTTGTGAGCAACTAGAACTTGCCTGCAAATGGCTGCTCCATGACCCATGTTCTCTTGGTTTGAAAGGTTGTTCACCAAAAGACTTTATTGTTTCAGAATTCCTTCCTCTCTGTTTCATCAAGGTGGTGTGGGGTTGTGGAAGGGAATCCAAGACCTCAAACTACTGCTCTGTAAGCCCTCACCAGCCTCTGGACAGTGACCTCCTTGCACTCTGTCACTGGCTCAGAAGGCTACAGTTGCAGGACCTAAAACTGCTGGACTCCTAAATAGTGGTGGTCCACTCGGTCCACTCATTCCACTCCAGGCACCTTCCAGTTAACCAGCCCTACTTTTCTGGTGCTTATTTTCTGCTAGAAAACTTATTGCCCTGTCCATTTCCCCTTGGTCATCTCTGGTCACCTGTAGCTCTCAATCCAGTGCCACTTCACCCCTCCCACAGAAACTCCCATTAGTCTCACTACCACAATCAGTTTCTTTTCTGTATCCCTCTTCAGACACATGGAACTTTATAGAAGCTTCTGGATGCAAACTCCAAACCCTGCTTCTGCCTAACCATTTGTATGTTGATTTTATTTTGACATTGTCCCTACTCAAAATTTCATATAGGAAATGATGCCAAATCTTCTATGTTTTGGACTTTTCTATGCCCTCTATCTGCAATCTTTTGCTAGGATTTCTGCCTAGATGGACATCTAAAAACTGACCACTTCTCCACCTGTCTCACCTTCTTTCACACTCCAGGCTCCACTGGACTGGAGAGGGGCTAGCCTTTGGAGCTGGCAGAGAGGTGACCCAAGGGAAGACTCCAGATGATCAGAGAACATTTGGTGGCAGGTATCAGAAAATTTTACCTGTTACCCTGCCCATCAAGGTTCTTGAGAGGACTAAGTGGAATTGTGCAAATATGTGCTATCTATTCAAACAAGAATAGACCAAAAGAACAGATTGATTGGATTCACATCCAACCTTCACCAGCAGGAACCTGCATGACTTTTGACATTTCATGTAAACTCTCTAAACCTCAGTGTGCTTGGCTGTAAAATGAGAATAACATTAACCCCCACCTCACTGACTCCTGAGGTGAAATAACATCTCTAAATCCCACTCACACGTGTGTTTGGATGCTAGTGACAAACTTTAAGTGCCAGTTTTGGAGGAATATGTGTTCTTTGGTGCCACCCTAAATAAAAGTGAGTTTTTCTTCTAGTAAGAAAGAAGGAAATAGATGCAGGCTAGGTTCCTAGTAAGTGGCCCTCAGCAGAGTGCCTACTACACTAGTGCCTAGTGCCTAGTACACAGAGTAAGTACTGGAACTATTAGTTAGTGGCAGTAATACTGATCATGAACTAAGCCAAATGGGATTTAATGGATTAGTGTCTACTTAGTGACAAGTCTATTATGAAAGAAAGACTGTGAAGTCCGTGGGAATCCCCTTATTGTGTCTCTGCCAGATCCCTGTCTATACCACAGAGTCGGTGCTTAATATTCTGTTGAGTGAATAAATAAATATACCTCTTGGGTTTAGATGGATTTTAGCCTCCCCCAGTACATGTTTGAATCTCTGACCCTATAACCTTCACTTGACCTCCAAGTGGCTTTTCTCGAGTACTTATTGGCAGAGTAGGGTTCTACCATTCCCACAGTGTGCAACAGCAAAACTACATATTGAATTTTATTTCCAGCATTTTATGGCCTGGGCTTTATGCACCCATTTTTTGCGTGCAATGTCGGTCCTTTCTCCACCTCCAGCAGGTGCTAATCCAGCAGCTCACAATAAGAGGTATAAATTTCTTCTTATTATGTAGTCATGTTTCTTAATCAATAGCCTGACTTGTCAGTGCCAAGTAAACATTGCTTTGATTTAAAAGAAGGAGGGAGCCAAAGGACATGGCTAAAAAATCAAGCAAAGAAAGAACACTTTCTTACATACATTAATTAGTCCATTAAGTCAACAAATACTAACAATTCTTTGAGCAGTGATAGGATGCCAGGTGCTGCTCTAAGTGCTTATGCAGATTAGCTCATGCAGTCCTCACAATATTTCAAGGTGCTGTGAGGATTCTTATTTTATACATCAGGTGAATTAGATAACAGATAAGTCAGTAGCTATGGAACTCTATCCTGAGTTAGCTCTGTGCCCAGGGGCCAAAGATGTAGCAGTGAATAGGTAAGACAGGCCTTTCTTATCCTGCGTGGGAGCGAAATATAGGCAAAAGCCAAATAACTTGGGGCAATGAAGGAGAGAGGATGGTTAATGGGCACAGGCTTGCAGGATAGGAACAGTCACTTCTAATATTTTAGAACATGATCGATTAACTCTGCTTGACCACATTCAATTGTATATTTCAAAATAGCCACTAGAGGGGATTTGTAATGCTCCCAACACAACGAAATAATAAATGTTTGAGATGATGGAAATGCCAATTGCCCTGACCTGATCACCATGCATTGTATACATGTATGAAAATATCACACTAGATCCTGTAAAAATGGACAATTATGTGCCAATTAAAATTCATATACACATATTTATTAAATGCATACTCATATATTAAAGCAAGCAACAAAGTTCACAGTAATTTCAAATAGTATGTTAGTTAAGCATGCTTTTGGAGGCAAGTGCCAGATAACCTGATTACCATGGCTTACACCTCAGGCCTTTGATCTTCTCCCTGGAGCAGAAGATAGGAGGATGCTGGTACTGGCTATGTGGCACTGACATTTGCGTCCTCCCTGGGGTCCTGCAATGGTCAGACATCTCCTCTCCTGTCCTCATTCCTGTAGTTCAGCAGGATGTAAAGAGGCAGAGATAGCATCTGTATCATGCAGGGGCAGCAAATTTCTGCATCTCTCATGGGCCAAATCTGAGTCAGATGGCCACCTCTGCCAAGCTAGCCCAAAAGGAGAAGGGCAGTGACAATGGAGGTCAGGTCCACTGACCAACAGTGCCTACTGCAGAAAGTACCATGGAAGAAATTTACATAGGGTAATGGGATAGAGGGCTACAGTGCAGAAAGTAGTAAGGGGAAGCGACATTTGAACCTCTGTGACTGGGAGACAGCCCTGCAAATACTAGGAACAGTTTTCCACATAGAAAACATCACAATGCAAAGACCTTTGTTTGGAAATGATTATGGGGAGATTTCAGGGGAGAGAAGTGCAGGTTAGTTGCAGCCCAAGACCAATATAGAGCAAACAAAATGAAGGCCAAAAGGGAGACAGGAGCTAGATGGTGCAGGTCCCACAAGGAGTTTGAAAGTTATTTGGTTCTAAGTGTAATGGGAAGGTGGGAGCTTTTCATCAGAGGACTGGCATGATCTGATTCATGTTATAAAAAGAATTACTGGGTCAGAAGAGCTGTTTTGAGAGTCAGGAGCCTTAATAAGGAGACCTAATTCCAGGTAATGGTATAGTTTTTCACAGCATCTTCCTCTTGGTTTATTTAATTAATTAATTTATTTATTTTTGCCTTTTGCACACTCTCTGCCTCCTGCTTAACTCAGAGCATCTTCTGAAGAACTGGACTGTGTCCTGCCCATCTATCTCTCCAGGGCTTCACACAGGGCTAGACATGTGGCCAGCACTTGATCAACATGGCTTGAACTGAACTGGACATAAGCAAGTACTTTTCTTCAGGATCTGTGAGTTGCTGCCATTCACCCTCTGCTCACAGTTTAGGTTAGGTCATTGGCTCTTAGTTGGCAGAGTTTGCCTCCAAGGTGATATTTGGCAATATTTGCAGGCATATTTGGCTGTCATTACTAGAGAGTGGGGGAATGCTACTGGCTTCTAGTAGATATTAGCCAGGGAAACTGCAGGACATCCTACAATGTAATAGGACACCCCATGACACAGAATTCTGTGGCCTTGAATGCTAAAAGTGCTGAGGCTTAGAAAATATGACTGATTTACATGCCTGCTTTTTAATTTAACCTAGTATTTTTCTTGAAATTAATTCACTTCTAAAATGAAATTTTAAAAGATATCATACATTACTCCCCTAAATAAGAAACTCATGTCACTTGCTATAAATAGATAATAATTGGAAGATAAATACTCAGAAAACTAAAGCCTATGGCATTATAGCTATATATTGTGGTGAGACCAAGACTCTGCTGGTTGTCCAAGAAGTCATTTTAATATTTTTTTCCTGATCCAAAATCAATTAGGAATCAGACTACATATATTTTTCATTTAACCTGAAGCTTGCTTTCCTTTGTTAAAAACAGACTGTTAACAAAGTCATAAGGATTAAGAAAGACTGAGGAACTATTACAGGTTAAATGAAAAATACATGTAGTTTGGTTCCTAATTGATTTTGGATCAGAAAAAAAAATATTGAAATGACTTCTTTGGGACAACCAGCAGACTTTGAATATAGATTGTATATTGGATAATGACATGATGTTCATATTACATTTCCTGAATATGGTAACCATATTGTGGTTATACAAAGAATGTCCCTGGTCTTATAAAATACATGAAATATTTAGAAGTAAAGATCCTAATATTGGAAACTCAAATGTTTTTTAAAAAAAAAACAAAAACTGTGTGTGTGTGTGTGTGTTATATGCATATGTGTAAATACATACCTATACACATATAAATATGCACAGACAGAGAGGCATGCACACACAAGAGCTTAGAAGGTAAATCAGGAGGAAATATAAGCTGTCAAATCTAGTGTATAAATGATTATTGTGCTGTTCTTGTAACTCTTCTCTAGCCTTGAATATTTCCAAAATAAAAATTAAGCAAGCAAACAGAAACTCTCTTTAATTTACTTCTCATGGCACGAATCTCAAAAGGTTTTTTAGTGAACCGTAGTTCAGTAGTAGAGCATTTGCCTAGCATATGTTTGGTACTGGGTTCAATTATAAGCACCGCATAAAAATTAAATTTTAAAAAAGTTATTGTGTCCATCTACATTTAAATTGTTTATTTTTAAAATTTTTTTAGGAGCTCAGGAAGCCTTCAGATATTAAATGGTTTCTAATGAATTGAATGCTTCATGTTTTATTCCAAATATTATTAACCAAATTAAAATGTCTCCTAAATGGAAAAAAGTAGTATCACTCCTGTCATTAAGTTTATGTAGATAAGACAGCCAAGTTATCTAAGAATCCAACCAGACTTGTTCTCTTTTTTTTTTTTTTGAGGGGGGGGGTGTGGCAGGGTGTGCTATGATTGTGACATCACATATCTGCAGAGGCGTCATTTTGTACATTCATGGGAGAATACTTTTGGTTGTATCCTGAGATTGTGATGCTCCTAGCAGGTGTTGACTGATAATAAAGAGACACTAGCAGTGAGAGAGAGGTGTTGCAGATGGACTATGCCCAAGAGACTTTCTCATCAGAAAGACTGAAAGCAAACAGATAGGGTGCTGATTTTCCTCACTGCAGTTCACTGTGTTCAATTCACCCAGAGGCCTCTGATGACTCAGCATCTGGCTGCTTCTCTTCAGTCTCATCAAAGTGCTGCTGTGAGACTCAGTTTCCCCAGCTGCAAAATAGAGATAACACAGAGTAAGGTAAGTTAGGTTTTCCTGCCCTCTGAAGTCTTTAGCTATTACTGACTTGAAACACCACCCCCACCAGCATTTCTTCTTCTCTTGGCTAACATCTTGTTGGTCCTCTGAATCCTGCGGCTTTTTATGTGAATTCACTGTTACAAGAAATCAGTCTTTTTTTCTGAGGTTTTCATCACACACACACACACACACACACACATACACATAAGACATACAGGCTCAGACAAACATATACACACACAGATGCACTCTTATGGATGGACCCAAACACATAGAAATAAAGACACACAAATGCACACACACAGAGACATGGACTTCCTCACAGACACACAGAAACATAGAAATACATTCTTATAGACTCTCACATACTTAGTCATACACGCACACACACACACACACACACAAATTGATAGATACACAGAGACCCATGGACACACATACTAGGGTTGTGTGTGTAGCAGACATTACAAGGGTCTGGGGATATGTAAAGAGTTTTTATGCAAAAAACTTATATATCAATGTTAGGAATCTTCCTTCAAATCTCCCTGAACATCCGTCCCTCTTCACCTATTATATTCCCTGCCCGTCCTCAATATTCTCCTCCACTTTTTTTTTTATCAGAACAATTTGTTCTTTTCAACTCCCTAATTTCAAAGTCTGCTCTGGACTTCTCTTTGCACCTCTTTCTTCTAGTGATCTAGCTCTGCTGAGAAACACCCTCTGATTTGGTCTCCTGCCCTCACATCAGGTTTTGCAAGAGGAAAGGAGCAGCAGAAAGATTTATTTGCAATGTACCCAAATAAATAAATATTTATTTATTTATTTAGGTTAGGTCTATGTGAGGGCATGTGAAGTATGTCACATGCCCTCACATAGACCTAACACAAAATGCTGGCATGGAGCTCACCACTTGATTACTATCATTATTAATCAAGGGTTTTGTCCTGGTGCTGTTGGAAGTTTCCTTACCCCTCTACAAAACCACAGAATATTCCCACAGTCCCTTCACCCAGTTTTCTCTAATATTGACTCTAAAACAGATTAAGTAGGCTGGGCACAATGGTGCATGCCTGTAATCCCAGCAACTCAGGAGGCTGAGGCAGTTGGATTGCAAGCTTGAGGCCAGCCTCAGCAAGTAAGAGAAGCCCTAAGCAACTTAGCAAGACCATGTCTCAAAAATAAAATAAAGAACCACCATTTGACCTAGCTATTGCTCTTGGACTATACCCAAAGGACCTAAAAACAGCATATTAGAGGAACACAGCCACATAATGTTTATAGCAATAGAATTCAAAATAGCTAAACTGTGGAGCCAACCTAAATGTCCTTCAGTGGATGAAGGGATAAAAAAAATGTTGCATTTATACACAGTGGGATATTACTCAGCAATAAAAAAAGAATAAGATCATGGCATTTGCAGGGAAATGGATGGCATTAGAGAAGATCATGCTAAGTGAAGTTAGCCAATCCCAAAAAATCAAATGCCAAATGGCTTCTCTGATATAAGGGGGGGTGACTCAAAATGGGGTTGGGAGGGAGAGTCAGGGAGGGAGATTACCTCTAGATAGGGAATAGGGGTGAGAGAATAAAAGAGGGAGAAGGGGAATAGCATGGATGGTGAAAGGAGACCCTCATCATTATACGAAATACATGTATTAAAATGGGAATTTGGTATCAACATACCTTATATATAATCAGAGATATGATAAATTATTGTATAATGATGTACAAAGAATTGTATTGCAAAATAAATAAATTAATAGATAGAAAGATCGATAAATAAATAAATAAACAAATAAAAAGGACTGTTGATGTCTCTCAGTGGAGAGACAAATAAACAAATAAAAAGGACTGTTGATGTCTCTCAGTGTCTCCCTTGCTTCAATCCCCAATACAAATACATAAATAAATGACTATAGTATAATGATCAAAACAAAGACATCAACCTGGGTACAAAACTATCAACTAAACTGTAGACTTTATTTGAATTTCACAAATTTTCCTTTAAGGTCCTGTTTCTGTCTGGGATCTTATGTTGCATTTAGTCATAATGACTCCTTAGTCTCTTCAAGTCTGTGACAATGCCTCAGTCTCTCCTAGTCTTTTATGACCGATGACCATGACCCTTTTGAAAGATGCTGGTCAGATGTTTTGCACAAGGTCTCTCCTCTTGGGTTTGGTGTTTACTTATGACTGGGCAACGTTATGTATTTTGTAGGGAGATGTCACAGAGGTGAGAGGTCCTTAAGGGATTTTTTGGTAGGAAGGGGGATGCATCAACATGACTGGTAAGGAGTGATGTTAATTTCAATCATTTGATTAATGTGATGCTTCTTGGATTTCATACTATAAACTTACTATCTCTCTCTTTGTGATTAATAAATATCTTGGGGGAGATACCTTGAGAATATCTTATTTCTCTCCCAATTTTTACTCACTTAGGGGATGTGGCTCAGTGGTAGAACACTGGCCTATCATGGGTGAGGCCCTGGGTTAAATTCCCATTACTAGAGGAAAAAAAAAAAACTTTGCTTTTGCTCACTTAAATTTTGGCATTCATTCATAGATCTCACCCATAACAATTATTATTATGGTCTCCTAAAGTTGATTTTATTTTCATTTCCCTCATCCTTTCTTTATTTATAAACTGCAATTCTCTTTAAGGAAATAACACTCTCTTTCTCTAATCTTTTATTTTTTTTATTTTTTATTTGAATTTCACCATAAGTAAACACCAAACACAAGGTCTCTCCTCTTGGGTTTGGTGTTTACTCATAAGGACTCATGGTTTTCTATTTAATTCTATCACTTATAATCCAATACTATCATTATTTAGTTGCTCAAACTGTTCCAACTTTGGCTGTTGGGAACTCTTTCAGATTGGATCCTGTATCCTTTTAATAAGCCCCTATCATATTGACCAAGTTATGCTGCATGCATTACAAATATATCTCAATGAATCCTCCTGAGATATATAATTATAATTTATCAATTATTAAAATAAAATAAGCCCCTACCCCTTATTAAGCAGCTCTCTATCTTCTGGCACCACAAGGTGTTCCGGGATTATTTTATATTTTCCCTGCTCCGGCTCTGGAAGCAACAATTTCTTCAAGAGCCCAAGTCTCTTTTATTGGAGAATGGTATTTAGAAGTCAGATCTGAGAGGAGATCTGTCCTGCTGATTTCTATGGAATAAGAGTTCTAAGTCCTCTTAGTGTTCAGAATTTGGAACTATGTTATGGCTATAAATGCATGCATAAACGTACATCTCTTTTTCTTTATTTTCTTTTTCCTTTCATCAAAAATCTTTAGTTAATTATAATACTACTGATTTCAATTCATCACCACAGTGTTCATCCTAATGCCATCTTTTTCCTTTCTTTCTTTTTTATGTACAGGGGATTGTACTCAGAGGTACTCTACCACTGGGCTACATCCCCAGCCCTTTTTACTTTATTTTGGGACAGGGTCTCACTAAGTTGCCTCTTTCTATCTTGCTGCCTCAGCTTCCTGAGTAGTTAGAATCACAGGCCTGCATTTCCACAACCAGCTAATGTCCTCTTTCCTTACTTGTAACTGTGGAATTTGTCCTTCCTTTTCTTTTTTTTTTTAAATTGAAATGCTGTTGCTTACATATTGCTAAATTTTGATAAATGTTCCTTGATCATGTCTCCCCAACTTTTTTTCTCCCCTAGAAATGGCTGATATGAGAACACAAGATAGTTTGCTAGATATTGCTGTCAGAAGCTACACAGAAGAGAAGCCAACTGATTTAATGGTCCTTCTTTAAGCAAAAAGAACTAATCACACTCTTTATGGTTTATTGGCAGTGGGGTGCAGGAGGGTCAGCCCAGGATGTGGAATGTAAGGTTATTTTTTTCAGCAAAATGAGTCAGATGAGATGTGAATAAAAATTTATTTAAGCAGTTGTATGTCAACATGGTTCTGGAAAAAAAATGCTATTTCTTACTCCAGCTCTCTGGAGAAACTTCCCACTCTGAGGCCCTCTCACTTTTGCCACTGGCTTCCCTGGAGGCAATGTGCTTCTTGGGCCATCTCTTCATCTCTTCATTGATTTCTAGACTCTTCTCATTCCAACAATCCCAACATACCTGCTGCTTCATTTTCTTCCTAAAAATTGGAGTCTATTTCCTTTTCCACCGACCCCCTGAGTGTTCATCTCAGTGTGGGGTCTCAGCAAACACTGCTCATCCAACGTGGGTCCTCAGAATCTTTTTAATCAGAAAAGCCAAACTTACATTTTTCTTTATTTTTGTGGCTTTAGCTTTGGTTTTCCTCATAGATTGCCTATTCTGATGACATTTGGGGTGTGGGGAAATGATCTGTTTTCCTGTCCTTTTATAAGAGCCCAGACTCATTAAACAGGCAACCTCAACTGGAATGTCTCACCAAAACCCCAATTTTGCCTACTGTGTTTCAGATATGTGAAAGATGAGGAGGGAAGGGTAACAAGATTAGATCACTCTGAGGGCATTTTTATTCCCAACTGAAATCCCCATAATTTGAGTTCATTCTAGTAAGAAAGAAAATAAGCTTGGTGCAGGTATTATTCCTTTTAGAGTTATCTATGATTCCAGAAGCCCACAGGCCTGTTTGTCTGCCATCCTGACCCTCCTGCAGGGAGAGGTGGGGATCACCTCCACAGTGGCCTGGGCTGACCATAAATGAATTGGAAACACCCATAGTGGGGAGAATGTCAGTGAAAGTGGGAGCCTAAGGAGAACCTATGTTTTCTTAGCCATATCCAAAGAGCCTGAATGTAACTGTTTAGCAGCATCCTGAGGATGCACTGGGCAGCTTTCTGGAGGTACCAGGGAGATAATTCATGATTGGGACACCGAACCATCACAAGACTGTGAAGAACTCATTTTGAGGATTCTGAGAATACTATACATTCTAGGAAGGAAAGTTTAGCACAGTAACTTATACTTGGTGGGATGTATGAGTGATAATATTAATGATGATGTCTTTGGGGCATGTTGAGTAGGGACAATAGCAGTGGTTTAATAAGAAGATACTCATAACAACCAAGGTGGTTGGGATTTAGCTCATGTCTCCCTTATGAACCAGGCAAGGCACTTAAGTTTACATCTTAATAAATTCTCACAACCATGAGGCAGGTACTCCCTTTAGTTTATTTTACACCTAACAACTGAGATTCACAAAGGTGGAGAATTGTACAGCAGTCACAAAACTACAAGAAAACAAAGGTCTTTCATAAATATTTCACTGTGTGGTCTTGTTGGAAGGATCTGTCGTGTGGGTTGTAGGGATTTGATTTAGCTGAGGTAAGCATTCATAGGGCCATGGCTGGGGCTTTAACACAGTGTCCCCAATGGTAGTTACATGTCTCAGAGAAAGGAAACTGAAACCCAACTGCAATCTAATGATGGAGGTGCTCAGTCAGCCAGTAAAAGAACGTGCTGTCTGGGGCAGTCATAGCACCAAGGATGGGGCCACCCAACCAAGTATTCAATGACATGGCTGGGTTTCAGAAACAAAGTTGTGAGGATTGAAGTAAGGCACTCTGGACAGACATGACAGCAGGAGCCAAAGTACTGTACTGTGCAGTAAGTAGCATGGTGTGGGCCTGCAGTGATAGGCAGTTAATGCGGCCAGAATACATGGTTCAAGGTAAAGGGGAAAAAAGAGAGAAAACTGGAAGAGAAGCAGGGGCCTTAAATGAAACAGCCAAGGCCTTGGGCCCTAGATAGATAAAAGCCTGGATCTGGAGTTCAATTCAGCCATGTGCTAACTATTTTGACCCTGGGCCACATCTTTAGAGGTTTTCTAAGCTTTGTTTTACATAACTGGAAGCATAATGACAGACAATAGTCTACATGTTAAACTGACAGCTTGGGTTACTGGTCTGGGTCACAGAGTTGATGAATGGATTTCCCAAGAAGCATATCTACTTTCTATTACATGTGATGAATGGATTTGCCATGAAGCATATCTACTTTCTATTACATGTAAAGCTTTATTGTTCATCAGTTGCTTATATATTCTTACTTATTTTTACATATTTCAGATCATTTACCCTGTTAGTAGTGTAATTTTTCTGGCTCTGGGCTTGTTCTCCCAATCCAGGTAGCCCTAAAGGTTAGGCACCATATTTTAATCTATCATCACAAGATGTAGCCATGCAGGAATCTCAGTGTTGCTAGACCATTAGAATCACTTGGGAGTACCAGACAGCTGCACAGGTGTGTTCCCCATCCCAGATGTATTAAACTAGGACCTTTAGGACTGTGGCTTGAGCTTTTACTCTCGACCAGCTGGGCAGAAAAATGTTTGAATCAATGAGTAAACAGTCATAATTTATGTACAGTTGTCCCTCGGTATCCTTGAGAGTCTGGTTTCAGGACCTCTCCTGGACTTCAAAATCCATGGATGTTCAACTCTTGATACAAAGTGGCATAATATTTGTATAACCTATAAATATTTTGGTACATTTTGAATCACCTCTAAATTACTTATAAACATAGTACATTGTAAATACTTTGAAAATAGTTTTTATACTGTATTGTTTAGGAAATAATGACACGAAGAAATGTTTATACATGTTCAGTATAAATGCAGTTTTTAAAATATTTTAGTTACATATGGACACAATACCTTTATTTTGTTTGCTTTATCTAATTTTTTTAAAATGTGGAACTGAGGATCACACGCAGTGCCTCACATATGCTCAGCAATTGCTCTACCACTGAGCCACCACTCCATCCCATAAATGTAGTATTTTAAAAAAAAAATATATATATATATTTTTTATTTTTATAGTTGTTGATGAACAGCATGCCTTTATTGTATTTGTTTATTTTATGCAATATAAGGATCAAACCCTGTGCCTCACACATGCTAGGCAAGCACTCTGCCACTGAGCTATAGCCCCAGCCCTCAAAGCAGTTTTTTTAAAGAAAGTTTTTGATCCTCAACTGGTTGAACTATGGATATAGGAGGCCAGCTGAATCAGTCAGGATAGACTACAGCATGCCATGATAGTTATTCACCCCCAGATTTCAATGGCTTAAAATCAAAAAGTTCTGTGTTTTGCTCACATTATGCAACCATGATACTTTGGTTGAGGGCTCTGTTCAATGGAGAAAACACCATGATGGGCATTATTGTTTTTCCTATCAGAGAGACATACCTCAGGCTCCTCTCTCACTAGCATTAAATTCTCCACCCAGAAATGGCACAAACTCCTTCTGTGCACAATCTTTGGTCAGGACTGGTCACATGACCTGGAAGTGCAATCCTGCAAGTTCCCAGAAGGTGGAAAGCCAGAAGTTATTGGTGAGCAGTGCAAAAGATTACCAGGTGCTGGGAGCCATTAGCCAAGTAGGTATGACAATTTCCTTGCCAGCGTACCCCATGTTGCTGACATTTTGCAGTGACATTGAATGTAGTTGACCTTGCTCAAGGACCAGGGCGGATTAGGGTGTTCCCGGTTTAACATAATCGTGTTTAGGGCGTTCCCAGTTTAGGTTCCAGGTTTAAGGTTTAAGATTATTCCTGCTGGGAATAGGGCGTATCCTGCTGCCTGAGTTCCCCTTGAGTTCTCACGGATTCAGAGTATATCTTGGGAGACAGAAGCCCAGTGGAGGTGAATTTGGGCAGAGAACGTGGATTTGGGCAGAGAACGTGGATTTCCCCAGAACGTGTTTGTATACGGCTGGTGTGAGTTCGGGAATAAAGAGTTGCTGTTTGAATCTACAAGCTGTGTGGTGGCTCGTGATTGTGTGCCCAGCCAGACTGCGGCATTTGTGCCCAGCCAGACTGCGGCAACCAGGCTCTACAAAATTGGCACCATCAACTTTATTTCACAGCAATACTTACGAACTGTGTTCATGGCCAAATAGAAAATATGGAGTGGAATTTGAGATTTTTTTTTTTTTTGGTTTGGCTCAGGGCATTATTATTATTATTATTATTATTATTATTATTATTATTATTTGTTTTGCTTTTTTTTCTTACTTTAATGAGGCTAGATGGCATATGGCTTTAAACTTGGTGGTTAAAAGCCTGGTCCAGACCTTCAGCTCTGCCACTAACCTGATGTGTGAGCTGGGCAAGTAAAAGACCATTTATACCCATCAAAAAGATAATCAAAGGATGTGAGAGCCCAAGGAAGGAGGTTTTTTCTCACATCAAGTGCTTAGAACCAGACAGCACTTACCTGAGTAGGACTGGTGGGGAGAGGGCTACTTTAGGAGGTTGCACAGGAATTGTGGTGGCTCCAGGTGGCAGGGAGGATGCATGTTTATCCCCCGTAAATTGCTGCCTTCCTGCCTGACCCAGTGTGAATATTTGGGCTGTAAGAAACAGAGAAGCCAAGTAGAGTTGGTTTAAACACATGAATTAGCTAAGGAAAGAGGATGTACAGGCTTCCTGTAGGTTTTCTCTATCTATCTATCTATCTATCTATCTATCTATCTATCTATCTATCTATCTATCTATCTACCTACCTACCTACCTACCTACCTATCATCATTTTGCAGTAGGGGATTGAACCAGGAACTTGCCTGTGCACTCTAACACTAAGCTACATCCCCAGCCCTTTTGAAAAACATTTATATTGAGATACGGTCTCACTAAGTTGCATAGGCTAACTTTAAACTTGCCATCCTCCTAGTCAAGCCTTCCAAGTAGCTGGGAATACAGACATGTGCCAGCTCATCTGCCCAGGGCTCTCTCTTAAAGCAGACAAAGTTTATCTTACCACTGTCTCTAGCAAGCTTCCCCAAAATATTCTGTGCTCTAATGGGCTTTGGCTTATCAGAGGCCAGTGTTCTTGGGTACAAATACTAGCTGCTATAAGTGGAAAGGGTAGTGCACTAGAGGATGTCAGGCATCCCAAAGAATCATTGGTAGGGCTGGAGAAAATTGAGGCTAAGCTTCAAAGAAAAATGCCCCAAACCACGTGTAGGCTTTGCCAGATGAGCTAACAACCACTTCTCCCTTGCTTCCCTGGAGCGAAGGTGCCAGGATCCTATGCTTGCTTCAACTCCTGCTGCCTTCAGCCCAATGTTGCTTGTGCTAACTGATACAATATTATCAGACTAAATGAGTTAGTCAGTGGACAGCACTTGGAGCTGTGCTAGGCACCTTGTAGCTGCCCCTTTGATGTGATTTTGCCTCCTTACCCACTCCTTCAGCTGGTGGATTGGGCCGGGTTGATATGTAGAAGGGGATTCATATGCTCTGGATCATAGAGCAGAATTATTTCCTGGAGAGTGGACAATCTTGGAGGGTGAGTGGACCTGCATTTTCTAACAGACATAACTATCATGTAAGCTGCTGTAGCCCAGGAAGACCCCAACAAAGGGGTAAACTGACCTTAGAGGCTCATGATTTTACAGTACCTGACCCAGAAGAAGTAGACTATGCTGTCTTGTGGAACAGGATCAAACTCAGACTCAGGTTCAAATTCTGACTAACTATGAACACTTATGCAAGTTTTTTTCATCTCCAGGACTAGAAGAATATGTGCCTTCAACAAATGTTAGCTCCTCTTCATTAGAAACAATTATTATGATTTCCCCTGGGAAGAATTTCCATGTGTCTTCTCCCTAATATCATGTATATATTCTATGTTCTGTATGCCATTCCATCATACTTTATTTCAGCAAAATGACACCCAAGAGGACTACAGAATTCAATACAGTCTCATCATTTTCTAGGTCCTGCCCAAGAAATGTCACAGGGAGGCCTTCGGAAATTCATGCAGTGAAGCTGAAACATTTTTTTCATAACAATTTTATCAACACCAAGGGTATTGTAGCAGATGACCTCCTAGGCATGTCTCTTTTCACCTTGGTGAATATTGGGGCCAGGGATGGGGTGGGGAGTGAAGACTGGGGCTAAGAGGCAGTGCCCTTGGTGCAAGCATTGACAGGGCCTGGGGGTTGTCATGGAGGGCACTGGTTTGGGCACCAGAGGAGCCCAGATTCCAATGTGGGCTCTGGCCACTTCCTAGCTGTGTGACTTGGAGAACATTGCTTAATCTTGCCACACCAATTTTTCCTCTGTGAAATAGGGAGGACGGTAATACTCTCTTAGGGCAGTTGTGAGGACCCAAGAGGTGTCCTTAAAATTCTCAGCTGCTATGATTACTACTTTTACTGTGGTCCAAGCTGGGGCTGAGGCTCCCAAGTCCAGGGCCTGGGCAGGTGCATGCACAAAAACACCCTGAGGGCCACAAGAGACGAGGTGTTGCCTAGCACCTGGGTTTTAAACCTTTGGGGTCATGGAGTGGGTGGAGTGAATTCAGGGGCGGGGATATGGATAGAAGGTCACAGGAATGGCTAGTCCTGACTGTCAGGCTTGGTGGGCGGTGTAAAGGGGAGGGGCCAAGCTAGTTCCTGGCCAGGTTTGTGCAGAGGTGAGGGCGGAGTAACGAGGGCAGGACCAAAGTCTCGCGAGATCTCACCATGCTGCGTAGCAGCAGTGGAGGAGGCAGCATGTGAGGTGAGCGTCTGGCTGTGGGCTCCGTGTCAGCCCTTGGGGGCTGAGAAGGGTGAGAGCGGCAGAGACCAAGGCTTCCGCGAGGGGGGCAGGGGTGAGGGGGGAGGCCAGTGTCATAGGAGGCAGTCCAGCATGCCTGGCGGCTGCAGCGTTGCCACCAGCCCGCGCCATCCCAGACGGTTCAGGGCGGCTGAGCTGTAGGCCAGTTGTCCTGGCCAGACCTTGCCCTCAATGCGACCCCGGTCCCACCTCAATCTCCCAGGACCACGGTGTTGGCACTGCTGGGCATGGCCGCTCCACTTTGCTGTGTGCCAGGGGCTTAACTTGTGCACTTCATGCTCCGGCTGCATAGAGAGGTGCAGTGCCCTGCCCAAAGTTGCACTGCTGGGATGTGGTGGGATGGGGCTTCCAACACTCGCCCAGGCCTGTGCCCCTTTCTTGCCTCCGGTCCTTCTCCCAGCGCTTGTAGCTGTTTTCCTGGGGTCCTGGTGGGACTGCAGAGGGTGTGTCTGGGACCCACTCTGAAATTGGATGCAGCATGGTATGTGAGTTCCTTGGGACAGGCTTTCTCCATGCCTTTTGTCTGATTCCTGGAAGGTCTTTCACCCCTTAATTATCATTTGGCCCTGAGTGAGAGAGTAGAGGTGTGCTTAGAGTGACCTTTGTACACTAGGGGTGGGGTCACTAGTCCAAGGCTTGCCTCAGGCAAAGGAAAGTTTGATTCCCATTGAAGCACGTGATTCTAGACTGGAACAGTTGGTTATCACCCAGAGAACTAAGGCCCCTCTCTTTGTTGTTGAGCGTTTGTCGAGCCCACTTTAGTACTGAGCAGTGAGGTTGGTAAATAACAGAACCTACCTACACACATAAGTGAAGGTGGGTATGATACTTTCACTTACATGTAAAATAAAAATAAAGGGAGAACAATGTATGATATGCAGTGCTGTCTCACTTATAACCAGAACTTTCAGGTGTGGTGGAAGACAGCATGCATTCAAGTGCTTGCACCTACTGCTAATGAAGGAGTTTGAGTTGGTTTATAAAAGTATTAGGATCTACTTCAAACAAGAAAATCAAAGAGGGAGAGGAAGATGGAAAATAGGGAGAAAACAGTGTTGGGATAACCTTGTTTAAACTAATAAAAAGGAGAGGTTAGATTGAAGTAGGGCTTATCAGATCAGGCAAGGTGGGCAGCAACCAAAGGAGGCAGATTTAAAAGGACCGCTGAACAAGGCTTTATTGAGATATCACTCCCACGCGGAACTCGGTAAGACCCACAGACTGGACAGGAGAAGGGTCTGAGGAGAAACCGCGTGGAAGCTCAACTGCACTGGACTTTTATGGGGCTTACAGCAGGAAGGGAAAGGCTTGGGACAGGAAAAGGTGTTTTTAGGGCCCTTGCCCCTTTGGAGTTGGTCAGGGGAGTTGGCTGAACTCCAGGATTGGCCAGGGAGTCCTGCTGATTGACAGGCATTAGTCAGAAGATCTGGCTGATTGACTGGCATTTCCACCAGCATCTGATTGATGTTCCTTTCCCGCATGGGCTGCTTTGTTCTAAGTCACTACTAAGTTGCCACTACCAACATAATAGGGATGACATGCCAAGGTAAGTTACAGGCTGCCTCAGTCTACCCACAGGTCATACTATGGCCCTTCCATGGATCCCTTTTCACACCATGTTGCAGCACATCCTTTGTGTCTTGTGCTTTGAGGTACTGCTACTTGAAGGAACACTAATGAATTCCTTCAGTTGCTAGTAATAACAGTAAAATATTAACAAGATTGAAATTTTTGTATTCATTACGGTGAGATGTATATGCCATCTCATACTGTTAGCAAATATACTAATCTATGTATACTCGTTATAATTTTAAATTTATGTTGAGTTAATGTGTAGTGTGAAGAAATGAGCACAAATTTTCAGTTTCCTTATTCTCCTGAAGCATCCATTATTACTTTGACTTACATAATTAGAGGCAAGCTGTGGGGTTTCCTATAAAAACTTTTAAATATTGTGTCTTATAGAAATGCTAATTTAAAGTGGGCTTGATTAAACCATTTTAAGATCAAAATTCTTGTGACCCGGATAAATCTTGATGATACAGATCCATCCCACATTCATTGTGTGAAGCCTAGATCCTGGCCCCTAAACACTAAATGCCCCAGGGTGTCCCCCAAACTCTTTGATAACTAAAAATTTTTCTTAAGGACATTTCTGACTCTTTGAGAATACTAGTAAGAACATATCCATTATCTACTTAATTTTAACAAGAAAGGGGTGACAAACAACTTTTTTTCTGGGAAAATTATCTTTTTTTCTAAAGTGTCTGACATATAACAAAGACATGGTCTTGGTTAGTGACACTTTTGTCAATTATTCTAGAATCTTGGGAGGCAAGATTATTTCCTGTCACAAAATTGTGTCTGTGTTTGATGGGAATTCACATTAGAAATATTGACAACTAAACACTAGAATCATTTTAGCAGTTTGATGTGAGAAAATAGTTGGGAAATGACAGCAGTGTGTACTATAGCAGGTCTGAGTTGAGTAGAATATACATTCGTGTCATCACTTAGGGGCTGGGTTACTTATAGGGATTGGATTGACCCCATAGGCACTTTACCACTGAGTTCCAGCCCTTTTTCCCCTTCTTGAAATGGGATCTTCTGAAGCTGTTGAAGCAGTCTCAAACTTGGGATCCTCCTGCTTCAGCCTTCCAAATTGTTGGAATTACAAGCGAAGCAAGCAGCACCATGCCCAGCTGTAATCACTTTTAAAATAACCCTTTTTACTTACTGGTGTTCATATTCACAAATTTGGAAAGTGTAGATAGATGTACATATATCAGTCTTCATGGTATGACTAATTAAAATTTATCTTTTCATTTGACACACTGTTATTTATGATATAGAAAAATTAAAATAAAGTTTAGCTTAAACCAGCTACAGTGTAAAAAATGCTTCAACTTGTTTAACTCTAAAAAGGATATTTTGATTTTTAAAAAATCTTGTAAGGTGTTTGTTGCTTATTACTTTCCAAACATGCTGTGAAAACAAACATGTAAGTAAAGACGTCTTGGAAGAGGATATATCTTCAATTGTCTAGTGATATATTGAATCTCTTTGACATGAGAAGTCAGCCAAGTGGGAAATAATTAATTTTTATTATTTTGAGCAAGTAAAATGTTCCAGAGTAAAAGAGGTCAGTACTATTAAAAATACTGTTAAAAATCATTATTTTTTTCATATTCACATGTCCCTAAATAAACTAAATAAATAACAAATTAAATGATTTTGAAAATATTTCAGTTTCTAAGCAGAGAGGATATGTTTTCAATGGACAAAACATTCATGCCATTATTGGTGTTTTACATTTGAGAGACATAAGAGTTAGCTAGGAGGAAAACAAATAATTTACCATACAATTCTGTGGTTTATAATTAAGGAATTTCATTGATTTTTAAGATGTACAACTGAGATTGATGGAATCTTAAAAATGGCATGTTGTAACCACATGGCAGTTTTTCTTCTCAGTGGTACATAGAATAAGAATGTTCAAGTGTCTTAAAAGTGATGGCATCTCAGAGGCAATGAAATAGGAAATATATAAAAATGTCAATTTATTGGTTAATTTTTAGCACCAAAAACTATTCAAAGATGACTTGCAAAATAAAGATACACATTTCTTTATCCTTCTTTTTTTGTGGGGGGTGGTGAGTACCAGGGATTGAAATCAGGGGCACAGAGCCATACCCAGCCCTATTTTATATTTTATTTAGAGACAGGGTCTCACTGAGTTGCTTAGTGCCTCATTGTTGCTGAGGCTGGCTTTGAATTTGAGATCCTCTTTTCTCAGCCTCCAGAGATGTTGGTATTATAGGCATGTGCCACTACATTTGACTTCCAAGATTTTTAGAATTTGCCCATGGTTTCTTTTAGTACTTTTATGGCATCATTTTTACATTTAAATGTTCAAACTAGGATTTATTCTGGTGTTCAGAATGATGTGTAGGTTTAACTTTATCTTTTTCTGTGTGCCTATTATTTTCATCTGTTGGTTTTAGAGTCCTTCTTTGAACACTCTTATTGTATTGTTAACTTTTGGATGTACTGGAGTGTCTCTGAGTTTGTATGCTATTCGTCTTTTTCTTCATGTACCAGTATCACATTATTGGTTTTATAACAGTTTTAATATCTTTTAAAACTAACTAGTTTCCCCTTCTTGCTTTTCATATTCTTGGCAATTCTTGCTTGTTTATCTTTCCATGAGTACTTTAGAACTGTTTTGTCTAGTTCCAGAAAAACAAAAACCTAAAAGAAATAAAAATCAGATTAAATGTATACATTTGAAATCTATTTAACTTCTCCAAACTTCAGCTTCCTAATCTGTGAGAAGAACAATACTGTCTTTATAAGAATATTGGGAAAATTAAAGGCAAAAATGTGTGGAACTAATCACTGTCTCTTCCACCACCACCATGTGCTGAGGGGGTGGTTCTTTTTCCTGCTTGTACTTCTCTCACTTTTAAAGAGAGAAAGAAAAGAAAGACAATAAAAAGATATTGGAGTTGAAGTTAAAGCTAAGATTTTTCTCAGTTTTCAGTTTGAAGATAATCAGTGCATTTCAGAAAGGAAACAAACAGTCTTGTCTTCAAGACCCTCCTGTTTATTGCTCTCTTGTGTGCACCCTAATAACAGTGCTACTCAGCATTCCCCAAAGGCCCTGTGTTTCCTATGATGCCATCCTTTTCACCCAGAATCTTCCACACCCAATTCTGCCACTTAAGATATGTTATACCCCCAGCCCAGTAAAAACCAGTGTCTGTCACTTCAGGCAGCTTTCCTGTGTTGTGGTGTGAGCCTTGGTAGATAAGACACTCCTTGAGAGAAACTGGGTCTTTTCTGTATAGGAGAGAATGCCAGAACCCAGAAAAATAACTGACAAAGTTCACATTGAGATGTTTGTTGAACAAACAAATGAAGAATTCACTTTGGACTTTTGCCTTACATGTCTGGGTAGCTCATCTCACCCATTACACATTAGTCTTTGTAGAATACAAAGACTATGCCTATTTTCAATAAGAGTTATAAGAAATACAATAAATAATAGGAGTGGATGTGGTGAGTGGCAGATTTTTTAATTCCGCAAGAGGCTATAAGAGTTAAAACAATGAAAGTTTGTTCTAAGAAATATTTTAGAACCTCTGATGTGGATTATCCTTCATATTCCTTAGAAATCTTCCTTATGGGCATTGTTATTATACATATAAGGAACAGACTCAAAGAGGGGGGCTGACATGACTTGCCCTTAGTCACAGGCAATTGAAAGAGGTGGGGTCCAGGTGCAGGTGATGAGCGTGCCATGGTGCCCCAGACATATGCACTGAATGCAGTCATTTACATAGGTTAGATTTGTAATAGTGCCCAACTTTACTTCCCAATTGTCCTATTCTGTTAACTTCTGTTTTGTTCTGATTGATCTCAGATGTTCACATTCTCCAGGAGGCTTTCTCTAACTGCCTTTGATGCTGACATGTGTTTGATAGAAAATAAACTTTACTTTACTTTTCTTCTTTCAGGTTCCTAATGAAGGTGATAAGAAAGAATGTAAGGCAGGAAAATAATTAAATATTTTTACTGTGGTAAGTGTTTTATGATTTTATATTTTAAAAATTCTTTAATTATCATTTGTTTAGGCTGGTTCATTAAGGTGTAAAAGGGATATTGTTTTAGGAGTGTTTGAGTTCATAGAACTTATGGGTGGTAAGGTGAATGCCAGGAATATGGGCTGTTTGAATAATGATGTTTGCTTTTCCTTATCTCTTTGACTCTAATGTTTTAATTTCTATTATCTTGTCATTTTAAAGTGTGGTTTTGAGAAGGAGATCCTGTATTACATCTACTTGCAACATTCAATGAATTCTTTTCTTTAAAGAGGAAGTTGAAAAGATTTGAAGTAATTTTGGTGATATAGAGGCACTTCTTTATCTTAAAAGTTTGTTGTGATTTTTTATTATAATATTTAGAAAAATTTCTACCCATATAAATCAACATAATGACAAAAGTAAGTCCTCATCTCCTACACAAAGAAATGGCCACCATTAACACACTTTTGGAAACTTATTGATGTATATGAAAGTATATATAGGACTTTAAATAAACATCAGTCTATTTAATGTGTTTTATATATCTCTATTTTTGAGTTGAAAGTGATGTGCATAATCATCTGTGATCATTTTACTGGCTGCCTAGTTTTTTTAAACATTTTTTGTAGTTGTCAATGGATCTTCATTTACATATATGGTGCTAAGAATTAAACCCTGTGCTTCACACATGCCAGGAAAGTGCCCTACCACTGAGATACAACCCTAGCTCTAGCTGTCCATCATTTAGAGGCATCATACTTTATGTATCTACTCCTTTGATAACCATTTAGATTGTTACTTGTTTTTCTTTCTTGTGAATAATGGAATGTTGATGATAGTATACTTATTCATTTATCTTCTTAGAGGTATAACTGCCAGGTCAAACATTATACATTTTAAATATTGATAAATATGACTAAGCTGTTATCTGTAAAAACTATCCCCCCCCTCAATGTTCATGAGAATACTATGTCAAAACCCTTGCTCATACCAAGTTTTGTTAATCTTTTTAATCTTTGCTAATCCAATAGGAAAAAAAAGAACATTTTTGAGGTAACATGTTTTTTATTGGTACTGGGGATTGAACCCAGTGGCACTTCACCGGTAAATAAGATCCCCAGAACCTTTTATTTTATTTTATTTTGAGACAGGGCCTTACTAAGTTGCTGAGGCTGTCCTTGAACTTTTGATCCTCTTGCCTCAGTCCCCTGAGTTGCTGGGATTACAAGTGTGTTCCACTGTACCCAACTACTGAAGAAAACATTGTGTTATTCAAAGACTTCTTTAATTCAATATTCTTATTAACATAAAGAATTATCTTCCTTAAGAACATACTTGTGATTCTTATGTGTGAGATATTCTTAGGCATTAAATGTAATGAAAATAAACATATTGAGTTGTTTTTAGGTCTTTTGCCTTGATTTTAACTTATTATTAATATTTGAAAACTTGATGGTTGGGGATGTGGCTCAAGTCATAGCATGCTAATCTGGCATGTATGAGGCACAGGGTTTGATTCTCAGCACCACATAAAAATAAAATAAAAGTATTGTGTCCACCTTAATCCTTTATTTTTTTATTTCTCCTGTTACTTGCATTTGTTAAAATTTTTATACTACATTTAAATAGATATTAAGACATAATTACAGGGCTGGGATTATGGCTCAGTGGTAGAGCACCTGCTTGGCATGTGTGAGGCAGTGTGTTAGATCCTTAGCACCACAATAAATAAATAAATAAATAAATAAATAAATAAAGCTATTATGTCCATCTACAACTACCAATAAAAGACTTTATTACATATTAAATGGGTTGGATTTTGTGTATTTGAAACAGTTTATTCCTATATTAGGCAAAAATCTTAGTTTAGACTGGCATAGTAAGTGATCATTTGATTGGAAAGTTGGGTAGATAGAGATGTTCAGTCTTCCTGTGCACAATTTGAGAATTTGTACTCTTTGAGATGAAACAGCTTTGAAATCAGGGTGGTAGTACTGAGCTGCAGTGGGAGGAGAGATGCCAAGTGCTGATGTACAGTGTAGATGAGAGCTGCTCAGGGCTTCCTTCTGTAAACTCTGCAACTGACCAGGTCTCCCCCAGTGTCACTGTTAACTCAAAGTCTTATGGGTGGAGTTTTAGAAAAGGGAGGGAAGAGCAGCAGCTTTGGGGCACAAGGTTCATAATGAGCTCAGAGCTTAGTGAAACTCCTTAGGGATATTCCAAAGTTCTGAGAAATTCCCATCCCTCTAAGAAATTTTTTTTCTCTTCTAACACTGAAAGTTTTTTACAGTGTGTGGCATGATGCAAATTTGTGTGGAGCTAGGCAGAGTGAGTCTATTCCTACAGAGTCTAGATGGTGTCTTTAAATAGACATCAAGCATGGGAATATGGCTGAAAACCACTATCCCCTTCCCCCACCTTATCTATAGCAATGCAATTGAAATTTCACACAAGATTTTCCTTATTTGGTTTGTTTAGAGAGGACACCTAGGTAAAGCTTGTGCTTGTGTATGTTAAACCCCATGTGTTTTGTTTTAGATATATTTCAGTCTGTTCTAATATAAGAAAGTTTTTCAGTCTGAACATTCTAGCAGCCATCACTCAAACATTAATTGCTGTCAATGGGAAAGGATATATTCCCACATCTTTTCTTGGTGCTTGAAACCATCCCACTTCCTTTTTCTTTCACCTTAAGAACAGATAACTGACACTTGGGAATTATAATCAGATTGTATCAGTCTTTATGGAAATGTTACCAATTATCGCACTGCAAAATAGTCATTTCTTTCTAATAGAGATTGTTTCTCTCCATGTCTCTCTTTCTCTCTCTCTCAGTTCAGTGCTCTCAAAATACCTGTTATGTGAATGAATGCTTTGTGTCATGCCCTGATTTAAAATGTTTAAAAGAGTCTTTATTGACAGCTTTTTCAAAAACCTATGTGGGAGGTGGATGAAGGAGAAAGATTATTCATTCAATGTGAAATCTTCATAGATCTTTAGATGTCCACAAGTTAGAAGGATGGCCAATGTTAATCATCCCTACTCTGATATAAGTTCTGAAATGAGTATTTGCTGTGAAGAGTTGTGAACAATTAGGATATTTGTGCTGGGCTGTGGATTGAGCATTGCACTGTGCTCTTTGTGTGCATTACTTCATTTTGTTCTCAATACAATAAGGACTCAGTAAAATTGTGAAGTTTGTCCTTGGACATGTAGCTAGCAGGTTTAAAAAAAAACAAAATCAAACAAACAAAAAAACTATCACTTGAATTCAGTTCTCTCTATCTCTAAGGTCCAGTGCTTTTTATGCATACAGATAAGGGTATTGGTAGAATCTTAGAAAGTTCTATGTGACTTCAGAGGCTGCAACAGGAAGATAGAGAGTAAAAGGCCAGCTTCAGCAACTTAGTGAGAACTTGTATTAAAATAAAAAGGTCTAGGGATGTAGCCCAGAGGTAGTACATCTCTGTGTGGTTCAATCCTCAGTTCCACAAAAAAAGAAAAAAAAAGTAGAAAGTTGTTTGAATGATTCCATGGTTGTAGTCTAGATAATGGAAGTGTTGAAAAGACTGACAATAACTTTATTCTGTCATCACCACTGCCATTATTAATACTATCCTCTTTATTTTTAATGTACTTCAGCATTAACTAATGAAGTCTAGGTGCATGCCAGGGTTTCTGGCTTATTGTGTTCAATATAACATAGGCTTGTTTAATTTAGCAGCACTCCAAAATGAAAGGTTCATGCTGCCAAGTACAAACAGACATTCTGTGGATTGTTAATTTGGCTATAGGAGAGAATGCTTGTTTTTCCTTGCTATGTGCTAATAAAGAATCTGGAAGATTTTCTTATAAATGTAAAGGATTTTGACTTGTTTAAATCCATGTAATTGAAAAGAAATGGGCAGTCCTAATAAACATTTTTTTTTCTTTTTCAGTGTTTGGTTAGTTTCATTCTGTAACCTGCCAGCTAATTGGGAATTGCATGCTCTTTTGTTCTTTGCTCTTTTTACTTTGGATCTGGTTTTATGGTTGGTTTCAATAGGGATTTATTGGTAGGAAAATAGATTACTTCCCCATTTTAACAGATTGTGTGTTTTTATGACAGAATATTCTGTCACAGGCAGTGTGATTCAACCAGACCCTTATGCAGAGGTGTTACTATATGACTTTGTGCAACCATTTTAAAAAATAACAGTTTTATTGATATATAATTCACATTACCATCAAGATCACTACTGAAAAGTGCAATTCACTGAGTTTTAGTATATTCATGTAGTTGTGTGCCTATCTTGCTGTCTAATTCTGAAACACTTTTGTCATCTCCAAAGAAAACCCATACCCTTTAGCTGTCACTCTCCACTCACTCTTGCTTCATGTAGCTATGAACCTCCTTTTTCTCTTTGTGGATTTACTTGTTCTGGATATGTTATATAAATGAAATCATTCAAAATATGGCCCTTTGTGTCTGGCTTCTTAGCCTATTTTTGAGGTACCACATATCAGAACTTTATTCCTTTTTTATTGCTAAATAGTGTTCTGTTATATGGATACACTGCAGTTTGTTTATCCACTTATCAGTTGATGGATATTTGGGTGACTTGCACTTTTGGTTCTTATGATCATGCTGCTGTGAATATTTGTGTTTTTGAGTTGACTTATGTTTTCTTTGGGTAGATATTTAGGTGTGAAATTTATGGACCATAAGTAACTCTGCCAGACTGTTTTATAAAGTGACTCTACCATTTTACATTCCCATCAGCAACGTTTGAAGATTTCATTTCTCCATATCCTTGGCAACAGTTTGCCATGGTATTTTTCCATAGTAATCATCCTAATGGATATGAAGTGATATCTCATTGTGGTTTTGATTTGCATTTCCCTGATAACTAATGACATTGAATATCTTCATGTACTTGTTAGCCATTATTTATCTTTGTTAGACAAATGCCTATTCAGATTCTTTGCCCATTTTAAAATTGAGCTGTCCTTTTCTTGTTCATTTGTAATAGTTCTTATGTATTCTGCACAAATGTACTCTTATGAGATATGAGAAGTATAAAATTTTTCTTATTCTATAGTCTTTTCACTTCTTATGAAGCAAATAGATTTTTTTGTTGGAGTCCAATTTACCAGTTTTTTGACTGCTTATGCAATTTTCTCTGAAATTTTCTATAAGTAAAAAAAACTGACCTTATTTCTCAACATCTCCTATTAAATTTTTTTTCTACAGAAACAATGATCATTTCTTTAACTACAAAATAGGTTAGAGATATTAGAAAACATTTTGTGTTTTCAAATATTTTCTTCAAATTTAATGGGTGAAGCCCAAGTTTTCAAACCTGATATCCAGTGGACTTTTTTTTTTTTTTTAAATCAGAAAATGTCTTTGAGTGTTCTGCTTAGCTTAGAATGCACATATTATTCTGTAAACATTTATAAATGTCTAATGTATTCTGAGGACTTGACTGGGCTTGGAGATCCAGGGATGCTGGGAACATTGTCCTGTCCTTAAAAAACCAGAGGTCATGTGCCAGGCTACTCATTTCTATGGAGTGTAGTGGCACCAGTGGAGGAGGAGGGGCACTGTCTGGGTGAGAAAGCCTCACAGGGAGTCAGTGCTGGTACTCTGTCTGCAGAGATGTGTGGCTGATCAGAACCTTTTGTTATAGTATATGATTCTTTCTTTCAGACACTTGCCGTTGTGTGTGTTGTGTACCTTGGCACCAGTTATCTATAACAGCAATATTTAGGGATATTGATGTAATGAAATGTAAATATCAATGTGATGAATTTGATACCTAGAAGCAAGCCTGAAGAAAGCCACTTTCTTTGACTTCTCCAGGTTTTCAAGAATGGGAACTTCCTACTTACTAATTAATTCAGTATGGTGTGCGTGTGTGTATCTGAGTTCCAGCCCAAACCCAAGCAGTTATGGGTAATCAGAGCTAAAATGTGAGTCAAAGAGCAACAGCTATTTGGATGGAGAGAAGATTGTGTATAGAGAGTGGGGTGAGTCCTGTTAAGGAATTTAGATGTTTCTTTAATAATGGAGAGCCATTGATGAGTTTGGGTGTATGTGAGTAACATGGTCTCTTCTGTTAACTGTACCATAGATGATGGTTGTGAGGACTAGAGATAGGAGACTTGTGGGGCTGTTGGACTAGTCCAGATGAGAACCAATGAGAACCTGAGCTAAGGCACAGATGATAGAGGTGGATAAACAGTCTGGAAATGTTTGGAAGGTGCAAGTTGGGATGCTTGGTTGCAATCAACCATTGTAAATTAAAAGGAGGATTATTGAAGAAGGAAGATTTCTGAAGAAAGATTCAAAGGAATGAAATGTCACAGAAGCCAGCATGATTTTAGGCCTTTGTGGGTAAAAAGTGACAGAGCAGGGGGCCATTCTCAGGCTCTCCCACAAGAAGAAGGAAAGAGAATCTCCTCCCAGCTGTGCTTTTTAAAATCCCAAGAGCACTCTTTTTTTTAAATTTATATTATTTTCTTTACTTGTTGATGAACTGTATTTTCTTTTTACTTTTATGTGATGCTGAGAATCAAACCCAGTGCCTTATACATGCTAGGCAAGTGCTCTAACACTGAGCCACAACCACAGCACTCAAGAGCACTCTTAGCCTTGGGTATTGTGGCCCCTGCTCAGGCAGAAGCTTTGCTGGGAGCTTCCTGCCATCATCACTAGCATTCCAAGAAAAGGGGAGGGATTGTGGAGCAGAACCATCTGTTTCTCTTTGGTAATTAAAGCTGGCTTGGGCAATTGTTAAGATCTGAACAGGAAAGTTGAGAATACTTCAGAAGTTTGTGGCCTGGATAGCCCGGGATGACAGCATTTCTGTGCATGATCAAGGTTCACAAGTGAGTAGACTAGAATGCAGAAAGTAAACAGAGTTCACCTTTAGACCAACTTTCTTTTGGATGTGACTGTCCAGATGTTATGTTTTTGTGACTATTCCCCTCTAGAGACTGGTTATTTTCTTTGCTATAACTTTCCAGAGCCTAGCATGGATTTTCAGAGGTACCCTTATCAGCTCCTAGAAAAAGTAATTAAATTCATTTTATACAGTGCAGCTTATTGAGTTTTTTGTTTTCTGCCTTTTTTTGTACTAGGAATTGAGCCCACAGTGCTCAACCACTGAGCCACATCCCCAACTGTTTTTTTTTTTTTTTCTTGATACAGAGTTTTGTTAAGTTGCTTAGAGCCTCACTAAATTGCTAAGGCTGGGTTTGATCTTGAAGCCCTCCTGCTTCAGGTTTACAAGACATTGGGATTACAGGTTTGTTCCACCAACCTGGTTGAACAATCTTTCTTAATGCACAAAGAACAGTAGAGGCTGTTTAACTGGTTCTTGTTCCTATTGCTAGTGAAGTGTGAATTTAAATTTCTTTATGCATCTCAAAGAGAACACAATAGCGTACCACAATTTTAAAAGGGTGGAATTTATGTAGTTTCTGTAAACTTCTTTTCTTGATGTTATCCATTAAACATCAGTGTGTTTAGCAGTTAAATAGAAATTTTTATCAGAGGACAGTGGAAGGCTGGACTGGCACTACACTGTTACGCCAACAGCATCATTCAAAAACAAGCATTCTTGGCTGGGGATGTGGCTTCCCTCACATGTGTGAGGCCTTGGGTTTAATACTCAGTTCCACAAACAAATCACTGTTCTATGTTTTCATTAATGAAATATAAAGTCATTTTTGGAGGAATGAAGTATAAATTACTCATTTATGTATCTTATTTGTTATAACATGGCACAAATCATTTGCTTATGTGATAAACACTGCTACAGTTAAGATCAGAATTGTCTTGAATATTTAATGTCACTTTAAACATGGTCAGGATTAATAATAATATTGCTGGTAAGGCCACTCTATAGATGTCATTTTACTAAGGATCTTGATCTTGCCTAACTTTCCAAGATATAAAAATAAAGGCTAGCTGAAAGCCAAAGCTTGGAAGATAAATTGTTGCATGCACCCAGCTCTGCCACTATGTTGTTTCTCCTCCATGACAAGGCAGATGGTCAGATTAAGGTGAATTAGAGAAAAATAACTGTACTGAGATTAAATGGGAGTTACTCATGATGAGATGAATCCAATTTCTCTGGCAGGTTTGGTCCAATTTGGGGCCCTCTTGTTAAAAGGTTTAAGATATACTCTGTGTTGTCAGTAATGGGAAGTAGCTCAGTGACCTTGGACAAGTTATTTAAGGTCAGTTACACTCTACCTTTCTACAATATTATCCGTTGTAGCATTGTTTTGAGGATGAGCACAGCTGCTGCATATAAACTGGTAAGCACAGTGCCAAGCACATTACAAATTACAAGTAGATCTTACTCCATGAAACAGTGTTTTTCTTCAAGGTAAAATGCAACAGGAGGGCAGTAATTGACATTGGACGTATCATGAGGAACCACAAATTGGCTCTTAGCTTCAATGGAACTCAAGCTGTAGCAGGTGTTATTTCACAATTTTAATTAAAATCAGTATCAGAGGTGAGATGTAAAGTTTCATAATTTTAATTAAAAGTGGTTAAATGTCTTTGCTTTTTTTCACCAATTTACCTAAAGCCAACCATTTTCATTTGTAAAACTCCAAAAATCAATAAATAGAAGATGCAACAACTGAATACTATGGTTTGTCTCATCTTTTGTTTAGTGGATATTGCTTCTCCATGAAGATGAGAATACTTGGATATTGTGCTTTCAGAACTCGAGTTCTGCATTCCATGGTTACTGAACACTCAGGATTAGTAGTGTTTAATGTAGATATGAATTTGGGTATGATGTGTTTAGAACACATGCAGAGGAATCATGTCAGTCAATATTTACAAAAAGTTTAGCAAAACTCTATCTTTGAGAACACAAAACATGACAGTTCTGAAAAACCTGAAGAAATTTAGAAGAGGAGTGACTTTCTAAGTGAATCAGAAGCACATGCAATCCATAGTTATTGCTAACAAGTGATTTTTATAGATTTTTGTGTACCTGGCATGGGTTCCTTGGATTCTTTTTTTTAATTATTCATTAGTTATGATCAGTTATACATGACAGTAGAAAATGCTTCAATTCATTGTATACAAATGGAGCAGATGCTGGGTTCTTTTAGAGAAATAACCTTAAAGGGTAGTATCATTTCAAGGGAAAAAGATAGTGGAAGGTTTACAAATGGATTCCCTTGCTAAGCTGTAAAATATCTTGTATATTGTGGCAGAGCTATGGATGATTTTATTTGTGATGAATAATTAAGCTTGTATCTTCTATAAGATATAGTAATTTCCATTCTTGGTCCAGTTAGCTGAACTCAGTAATGAAGAATATGCTGCTACAGAGTATTATCTTTGATACTAGATGTTAGAGAATTCACTTAAAACTTCCTATTTGTTATTGGCATTAAAAAATCATTTGTGGTCTGTATTTTCACATCCTTTCATATTTCTAAGCCAGAATGACCTCTTAGAGCAGGCAGACTTCATACTCACCATGTGTGGAAGTAATTTGTAATCTTTGTTCTGAGTTCACTTAAGATATGAGAAATACTTGTAATATTGGAATTAAGCTGTTAGAATACAGTTCTTCAGTCATAATACCATTGAAATTTATTATTTTAACCTTTAATTAGGAGAGTCATTGTTCTTGGCTGTCTGTGGCCTGTTTCCATTGCTATTCTTTCATCATGTGATTTAAGTGTTTCTAAACCTTACAAATTATTCCAAAAGAAGACATGGAATAACTTTGTAGTTTGGTACTGTCCATTTTGCATGAAATCCAGCCCTTTCAACAGTGACATACAGAAAGCACATGTGCAGTAAACATTTATTTGAATTAATGAATTTTTTAGGGCATCTTGCAAAAGTAATGTTTTCAGTACTCAGTGACTGAGCCTTCAGTACTGGTAGTTTAGCTAAACATTCAGAATTCATTTGAAGCCAGTAAACAGACAACTGTGCAATCCAGGGAGACCAATTTGTTAACTTTTCTATCCAATAGTAATTTACTTTTTTTTTTAAGAGAGGGGGGGGGAGAGGGAGAGGGAGAGAGAGAGAGAGAGAGAGAGAGAGAGAGAGAGATTTTTTAATGTTTCTTTTTTAGTTTTCAGTGGACACAATATTGTATTTTTATGTGGTGCTGAGGATTGAACCCAATGCCCCGTGCATGCCAGGCAAGCACGTTACCACTTGAGCCACATCCCCAGCCAGTAATTTACTTCTACAGTTGTGTTTATGTATAGTAAATGTCAAAGGAAAAGTGTATTTGAAGCAGTTACATGAGTAAGTTTGCTACAGTGAAAGATTTTTGGTATGCTGATGGAAAAGGGCAATTTAAAATTGATATTATAAAATTTAGGTAGCTCTTTTTAAAGACAGTTTTATTGAAGTCTAATTGACATACAATAAACTTCATGTTTAAAGTGTATGATTTAATCAGTTCTGACACATGTGCACACCCAAGAAACCATCATCACAATAAGGAGAATGAACAGATCCATCACCACCCCAAATTTCTTTGTTCTTCTATCCTCAAGGTCCTCTGTCCCTTTCTTCAGGCAACCACCAACCTACTGATCTGCTGTCACTGTAGGTTAATTTGCTTATTCTAGGGTTTTATATAAATGGAATTATATCACATGTTCTCTCTCTCTCTCTCTCTCTCGCTCTCGCTCTCGCTCTCGCTCTTTCACTCTGTGTAATTATTTTGAGATTTGTCTCTGTTTCAGATTGTATCAGTAGTTTGTTCCTTTAAGTGCTCAAAGTATTTCATTGTATGGATGTGCCTGTTCACCACTGACAGCCATTTGGGTTTTTCCAGCATTTGGCTCTTAGAACTAAAACCCATCTGAACAACTGTATTACAGATCTTTGTGTGGACTTAGGCTCTCTTTTCTCTTTGGTAAATACCCAGAAGTGAGATGAGTAGATCATGTGGTAGGTGTATTTTTAATTTTTTAAACTGCCAAACTATATTCCAAGTTGTTGTTTCCTTTTACATTCCTACCAGCAGTGAATGAGGAATCAGTTGTGCCAAGTCTCTATCTTAAATTCTTACTGTGGTAGTCTTTTTAAATCTTAGTCCTTTAAAAGATACATAGTATTACCTCAATGTGATTTTTAAGAACTCTTTTAGTTGTATATATACACAATGCCTTTATTTATTTATTTATTTATTTTTATGCAGTTCTAAGGGTTGAACCCAGTTACTTACATGTGCAAGGCAAGTGCTATGCCACTGAGTCACAACCCCAGCCTCTCATTGTGATTTTAATTTGCATTTTCCTATTGGCTGATGATGATGTTGAGCATATTTTCATGTGCTTATTTGCCATTCCTTGGTAAAGTATCAAATCTTGTATGTTATTATTTATTGAGGTATTTGTTTTTCTTATTAAGTTTTAAAAGTTCTTTATATATTCTAGATACAAATTCTTTATTAGATTTATGATATTTTGTCCCAGTCTGACATGTTTTACATTCCCCTAGCAGTGTCTTTCAAAGAACTGATGTTCTCAATTTTGCTGAAATTCAATTTATGAATTGTTCTATAATGCACTTTTGATATCATATCTAAGAACTCTTTGCCTAACCCCAAGTCACAGAAGTTAGCTCCTGTTTCCTTGAGGAGGTTTATTGTTTTAGGTTTTACACATATGTATATGATCCATTTTGAGTTAATTTCTGTATGTGGTGCAAGGTAGGGGTCAAAATTCATCAGTTTTTGTATATGGGTGTTTAGTTCCAGCACCATTTGTTAAAAATGAACATTGTCTCTTTGCTGAATTGCCTTTGTACCATTGCCAAAATCAGCTTTTTGTGTACATGGGTCTATTTTGGCCTCTATTTTGTATCATGATCTACTTGTTTATCTTTATATCAGTACCACATTGTCTGAATTACTTTACCTTTGTAATAGTGTTTTTCTTCCATATTTTTTCTTTTGCAAAGTTATTTGGACTGTTACGGGTCCTTTGCATATGCATTGGAAGTTTATATTCAGCTTACCTGTTTATACAAAACAGCCTGCTGGGATTCTGAGATATTGGATCTATGAATCAACTTGGAGAGAATTGACTTCTTAACATCATTGAGTCTTGCAACAAATGAACATGTTATTTCTTCCTATTTGTTTAGATTTTCTTTAATTTCTCTCAGAAATGTTTTAAAGTAGAAGTCTTGCATATCTCTTTCAAATTTGTCTTAAATATTTGACATTTTTGGTGTTATTATAGTATGTTTAAAAAATTCAATATAAAATTTTTCATTACTAGCATAGAAAAACAGTTCAGTTTTGTATCTAGCTCTCGTATCATGCAGCTTTGCCAAACTCACCTTCTAGCAGTAGATTTTTGGGGGTATATTTCATTGGATTTTCTATATAGATAATCTCGTCATTTAAAAATATAGTTTGAATTCTTCCTTTCTCACTTGAATGTCAATTTTTTTTCTTTCCTTATTAAACTAAGCAGAATTCCTGGTATATTGTTGCATAGAAATGATGGGAGTGGTTGTCCTTGTCTTGTACCTTATATTAAAAGAAAAACATTCAATCTTTTTTTTTTTATTATGTGTGCTGTTAACTGTAGGGTTTTTTTGTTTGTTTGTTTGTTTGTTTTTTGTGGATTCCTCTTATCAGAATGAGACTGTTCTATTCCTAAGGTTTTTATTGTTGTTGTTTTTGAACTCAGAATGGGTATTGGACTGTTATTACTTGTTTGCTAATATAATGATATGCATTGTGTTTTGGATGGCAAACCAGCTTTGCAATATTAGCTTAAATTTCATTTAGTCATGAGGTATTATTCATTTTATATATTATTATAATTAATTCATTAAAAGTTTGCTTGAGAACTGGATGTAGTGGCATACACTTATAATCCCAGCTACTGTGAGGCAGCAGGGTCACAAGTTTAAGGCTAGGCTTGGTAAATCAGTGAGACCCTGTATCAAAATAAAAAAGACTGAGGATGTGGCATTAGCCTAGCCACATTAGAGCATTAGCTTAGCATGTGTGAAGCCCTGGGTTCTATCCCTTTTTACAACCCCCAACCCCCCACAATTTTGTATAGGATTTTGCACCTGTGTTCATGAAGGGTATCACAACCTCTTGTAATGTCATTGTCTGGCTTTGATAGCAGGTTAATGCTGGTCTCAGAATAAGTTAGGAAGTATTTCCTCCTGTTCAGTTTTTTTATAGAATTGGTATAATTTTTTTCCCTACATGTTTGTTGGAATTTTCCAGTGAAACTATCTGGATCTGAAAAAAAAAATTAAGGGAAGATTTTCAAGCTACAAATTCTCTTAAATATAAACCTGTGACTATTCAATTCAGGTTTTCATTGTAGGTGAGTTTGGTGGTATCTTTCTAGAAATTTGTTCTCTTCATTTAGGTTGATGGAGGTTTCCACTTTTTTTCCTTCTTCTCAAAGAACCAGTTTTTTTTTTTTTTTTTTTTTTTTTTTTGTGCTTGGGATCAAGTCAGGGTCTTACACATGGTAAGCATGCACTGTACTACTGAGTTATACACCAGCCCAAGAACCAGCACTTAATTAGTTTATTTTTCTCTTTTCTCTATTTTTTCTGTTGTTTATTTATTGATCTTTCTGCTCTTTCTTCATTACTTCTTTTCCTCATTTACTGTCTGCATGTGATTTAATTATTTCTTTTGCCATATTTTAAAATTTTTATACATAAAATAGTGTTCTTTGAAGATTGTGATTTAAATTGTTTCATCCCTGAGACATAACAATATTGAGGCACAGAGAAGTGTGCTGTAGCTCAGTGGTAGAGTGCTTCCCTCACACATATGAGGCACTAGGTTTGATTCTTAGCACCACATAAAAATAAATAAATAAAGATTTAAAAAAAGAGGAACTAGGAGAAACTAATATCTGAGGTACCTTACTTTGTTGAAATCTGTGGAAAAATTCCTGAGACCAAATCCTAAGTGTTACTTTTTTGTCACTTTCTTTTGCTTTTTTGCAGTGGCAGGGATTGAACTCAGGGATGCTCTGCCACTGAACTACATCCCCAGCCCTTTTTATTTTGGGGCAGGGTCTCAGTTGCTGAAGTTGGCCTTGAACTTATGATTCTACTGCCTCTGTCTCCAGAGCAGCTGGGATTATAGGCTTGCACCTGTGTGCCCAGTTTTCCGGTGTTAGTTTTTTTTAGATGGACACAATACCTTTAATTTATTTATTTATTTTTATGTGGTGCTGAGGATCTACATGAGAAGAACTTGGCCCTCTGAGGACTGGAAGGTGAATAAAATTTGTGATTTCAATAGGGTTTCCTGGAATTAGTGAAAGTAGTAAATAAACCACATCTAATAAAAAGGTGGCATAGCACATTTGAAAGGAACCCTCTTCTATGATTTTTAGCTCCAGAATATGATGTTAATTAGATACTGCCTTTGCCTGATTGAGAGATTTGCATCTCCATGCAACCTTATTTCTGGCAAGGGTGACACTGATGTAGCTCAGTGGTAGACTAGCTCTGTTTTCAACATGTAGTAATATAAATAAATAGGCCCAACTTGTTGACCCCATGCTTTATTTTACAAGAAAATTCTGGCTTAACTGCACAGGATATGGTACATTCCTTAACAAACTGTTATCTACAGTAGAAATGCAGTTTCAAAATAATGTTTATAAGAGCAACTAAAGTTACCCTGAAGTGAAGACTTTTGTGACCCTGCTATAGACCAGATTCTGGAACTCAGAGAAATAAAGATAATTCTTGCTAACCATGAAATCTATGAGTGTTTATGCTTAAGAATTCAATAAGAAATGATGAACATGAGCCTAATTAACCTAAAGTTGTCATGGCAGAGGATACTTGAGAGTTTGATATTATCCTGCTGTCAGTCCAAAGTCAAGAAGTGTACCTGGGCAGGACTCTTTGGGATCTTTTTTAGATCTTCAAAAAAACTGGAGTTCAAGAGGGCCGTGCTATTTTCTTTTCAGAGAGAACACACTTTCCTCTATCAGTGTCACCCTGTTCCTCCTTCACATAACTTCTAATAAACTCATTGCCTGCCACTCTGATTGATAAGTTTGGAAACTTATGTCTTGATTGAAAAAAAAAAAATCTGCATTTTAAGAAGGTGGTCTTCATTCTACCTCAATTTTTCAGCATGTCCCAGCCGTTTATCACTAAAAGATCCTTGCCAGCTGAAGGGCTATCAGAGACTCCCTGGAGTTCCTTCACTTCATAGTTTATACTGCTTATCTAAATGGAAAAGACCCAGGGAATGATATTCGCTAGACTCTCCAAAATAATTTAGACATGGTGGCTGTTCAAACCTTTTGTTAAGAAGTTATGAAACCTATAAGTAGCACAATATAAGATGTTAGAATGAGAACACATCACACTGGAAGTTCTTAAAGTAGGAATTTCAAATCAGATATTGTGATAAGGTGTCTGTACCTGGGAAAACAGAGAGCAGAGACAAATTGTTCTTATTTTTCAAACTGTCAAGTTACACTTGTCTGTTTTTCTCCCATGTGAAATGCTCACAAAGACAAACCAAAATCTTTAATCTGACATCCAGTTCTTGGAGAAAAAATAGAAATACTGCATTCATTTGAAATGTACAATAGAAAAAAGAAAACAGTTGACAAGGCAAAGAGGGAATTCTAGCATTAAATATGTGAACAGTGCTGAGTGCAATGGTGGACTTCTGTAATCCCAGTATCTTAGAAGGCTGAAGCAGGAGGATAATGAATTCAATTCCAGCTTCAGAAAAGACGAGGTGCTAAGCAACTCAGTGAAAGCTTTCTCTAAATAAAATACAAAATACGGCTGGGGATTTGGCTCAGGGGTCCAGTGAGTGAATACATTTTAGAATGACTTGTTATCCAATGACAGATAAATAATCCACTCACTATTGGCTGGATGTCATGATTCAATCATAAGATACCAGCTAGTTTCTATGTGGATAATAGCTGGCATCTTATAGATAGTGTGGTGAAGGTGTTCCTGCACCTGCTCTCTGACAGGGTCACAGTGTGGGGGATGCTGTGACAGGGCTGCACCACCTGGAAACCAGAACCATATAGAATGTTAAGTGTTTTGTTTTATGATACACATGAGATAAATAATAGGGCATACAACAATCAATAATAAAAGAACATGTTGCCTGAGATTGCAGGAAAAATCCCAGAATGAGATTAAGGATACAAATAAGATATGTCCTGAGATGTATTTTAGTGTCTCTTACAATACAAAAGATAGTGTTATGTTTTAAGAAATTCACAGGGAAAAGACTGCAAATTGTAAGGGTCCCGTGAAACGTCGGAGAAAGAGACCACCAAGTGACCACTCATGCAATTGGCAGAAGGGGATTTATTGAACCAGCATGCTGAGGCTCCGTGCCCACTCAAGAAGGGAAAGCAGCCCAGAGCCCTGAGCAGGGGCTGAGCACTGCTTAAGTACACTTTTGGGGGAGGGTGGAGGGCTTTGTATACATCAGAACAAATCATCATGAGGCACGGGAAAATTGAGCAACAACTCCTAAACATGATTAGTTCATTCATCGGTGGGAACAGGTCAGGCTGGAGTGATAGGTCATTCCTAAGGAGAGTACACATTCAAACTGATTGGTTCAGGCCATGCAAGGCCTACATGCAACCACACAGACCCCTTCAGTTATTAAACAACCAGACAATCAGGGGAAATGTTTACTGGGCGGTTCTAAGCATTGTCTTAACAGCTACAGAAATTTCAGGTTTTGCAGGTAGCATAGAAACCTAACAATACCTCCTTTACATTTTAACTCAGACTTTGCAGCTTAGAAACTTTTAAAACACCCGGTATTTTACCCTTTAACTTTTATGCTTTAACTTCAATTTCTTTTACCCTTACATTCCCCACTCCTTTTTCTGACTACTTTTAATCTTAAAAGTAATGCATCACAATTATTGAAGGGTTTCACATTTCATGAGTTGTTTTGCATTCCCTGGAATCATTTTCAGCATGGCCTCCATTTTAGATTCCACTCGGTATTAGACCCCGATTTATCTAACTACACTGACTACCTAACTTAAAATCTGGCTTTACTCCCCCTTCTAATTTGGGAACTCCTCACTGCTGTAAGGAAGGGGGACAAAGAGAATCTTTCTGGCTTCTTCAGGCTGAAAAGGGACGGTGGGGGCAAGCAGTTTGGAGTCCCCCTTTAAAAATATCGAGTCTATCGAGTGGTGCATGATAAAAGTCCAATTGAGAAGTATTAGGCTGGAGGGCCATTCAAGGGATAGGTGTTCTATAAGAGAAACAAGAATTCATTAATTTACTGGAACCATATTGATGCAGCAATAAATGTCACAGCACAGGAATATGCCAATGAGTATAATGGCCAAGACAGAGACTAACAATGTTTTTCACCAGGAAGTACCAAGAAGCAGGAGCTAAGATATTGTTTCCACGACAAAGTTGCTGAGGACATGGCTTCTCAGCATGTAAATCTTTAATGACCTTTGTCACATTGCCAGAAATATCAGGGATGTAAACATAACAACTAACATTTAGGTTTACAGATGTCCTTTTCCTTTAAGATATAGTCTAATAATTTAATGTCATCTGATCTTGCAAAATTCTTTTTACTAGTATGACCTCTGTGTCTAATAGAGAAACCTTTAATTCTGTTACTTAGGGCTAGATAACCATACTAGCAAACACCAAGCCTACCTGTGTAGGTTAGGAATAAAGGCCTTAACCTTAAGCTAAAACTACTCTGGCAGTTTCTTTTAATAGTTATTAGGCATTTCTGTCTGAGAATCTCTTTTGTAGCCTCCAGTTTACTTATTTTTGGAAGTTACATTTAACTATTATTATTATTATTTAAAATGTCTAGGAACAACTGTGCTTTGGCTTTAACTGTCTTTGCTAAGTGTTTAAGATGAAGCAAGTCAAACTGACTTTTGTTCTTATCTATTGTCAACAGTCAGCTGAGTTTCCCTGGGAGTCCTCAGGGAACTTCATAGCAGCTTCTCAGTTCTGCTAGTGCCATTTACCTTAGGATGGGTCCAGGCCTTGCTTGACCATGTGGCTTCCCTC
>NW_026005707.1:248162-264017 GCF_001458135.2 Marmota marmota marmota | reverse complement strand
CAATCCAAGCCAAAAACCAAACCTGAACCAAAAAGCTCTGAGAACTTATGCTCTCCACCGAGCCAAAAACCAAAAAGCTCTAAGCAATTGCAAAGGAAAAACAAGAAGGAGAAGAAGGAGGAGAAGAAGAGGAGGAAGAAGAAGAGGAAGAGGCGCCTTACTTACCCCCTAAAGGAGTCCATTGGAGGTCTCCTTGTCCAGCGATGCGCTTTTCCTGGCCAATGCACCAAATGTAAGGGTCCCGCGAAACGTCGGAGAAAGAGACCACCAAGTGACCACTCATGCAATTGGCAGAAGGGGATTTATTGAACCAGCATGCTGGGGCTCCATGCCCACTCAAGAAGGGAAAGCAGCCCAGAGCCCCGAGCAGGGGCTGAGCACTGCTTAAGTACACTTTTTGGGGAGGGCGGAGGGCTTTGTATACATCAGAACAAATCATCATGAGGCGCGGGAAAATTGAACAACAACTCCTAAACATGATTAGTTCATTCATCGGCGGGAACAGGTCAGGCTGGAGTGATAGGTCATTCCTAAGGAGAGTACACATTCAAACTGATTGGTTCAGGCCATGCAAGGCCTACGTGCAACCACACAGACCCCTTCAGTTATTAAACAACCAGACAATCAGGGGAAATGTTTACTGGGCTGTTCTAAGCATTGTCTTAACAGCTACAGAAATTTCAGGTTTTGCAGGTAGCATAGAAACCTAACAATATCTCCTTTACATTTTAACTCAGACCTTGCAGCTTAGAAACTTTTACAACACTTGGTCTTTTACCCTTTAACTTTTATGCTTTAACTTCAATTTCTTTTACCCTTACACAAATAAATGTTCCTTAGAAAAGCTTAACAATTTACACTTATCCCCTCATTCTAAACCCACAACTTGTTCAACATACACTCCCTTCATGAACAGAGCCTTCTTTGCCCTACACAGGAATGCATGATGAAAATACGAAACACATAGTTAATACTAATAGCAAATGAGTTGAAGTGCAGAGCCTGGCATTTAATTAAAGATTATAAAGACATATGAATTCATAATTTGATGAAGGGTCAAAGAAACTCTTTTAAAAAAGCAATTTAATAGGTCACATGCAAAAAGAAAATTACTTTGGAAAAACAGAATAACATAAAATTTTATATAGATATATTTTAGAGTCAGTTCAGAGTAGTAGGCTTTTAGATAATAGGCTTTCACTGTTTTAAGTGTGTATTGTTAGGACTTTAGTGTAGAAACAAAAAGCTTACCAAAAATCATAGGTATGCTTTAAAGTTAACAGTTAATAATAGGTCAAGATACAGGTAGTCAAGTTGCATAGTCTACTACTTAGTGATTGAAGTGAAAATGTAAAAGCTTAATCATGATTGGCAAAGGTTACAGGAACATATTTTAAACAATGTGTTCAATATCTTATGAAGTTAATATATGTCTGAAATTATGGCAACTCTTGAAAATTATGTAAATGAAAGAAGTTTGGGGCTTTGATGTTATTTTAGCTACATAAATAAATACCTGTAAAAACAGGTATAAAAATAATGGCCCCTCTATGGGCATCAGATCCTTCTGAAGGCTGCTTGTAATTTGCAACCTGTCATCCTGTCTCCTCTTCTTTTGCTGAGGCCACTTATCCTTCAGTACCCAATGCCACTCATAATTCAGGACCCCTGGATTTCTGTTAGAGCTGGACCCTGGCAATAATATTTAAATTTTTCTTCATTTAAATTTGAAGTTGACTCTATTGATGGGCTGTATTGAATTATAGAAAAAAAAATATATAGACATAAATGCCTGTGGTTTGTGCTAATATTCTCATAGTAACCCATACCAAAGAAAAAACAGACATCATAATTCTATTATTATGCTCAAGGCAAAATTGCAAATAATTTATTTTTTAATTCCTTATACTCTAGGTTCTGGAATACCAAGAGATCTAGAGACCTGGCACCATTCACCTCTTGTTTATTTTTTTAAACTAGAAACTTTAAAATTTTATTTTTGCCCCATTTTTGTAGGGGAGTAGGGACAATGCAGCCTCAGGGAATTACTTATGAGTTGAAGTCTCAAGCTCTTTTCTCATAAGGCCAGAGAACAGAAATATTAAATAAAATTTTAAATTAGTTGTGATATTTAATTTTTATATAAATGCACTTCTATCTGGGCTGGATCTAAATATTGGGAGTAAACTCTGCCATGAAATAATTTTATCCTGAGGCACTTAATGCAATTCACAGAAAAAAAAAATAAAAATTAAAATAAATAATAATAAAAAAAGATTCCAAGGCTGTGGAGCATTCCTGTAATATTGTAATATGAGTTACTTGAAAAGCCATCACAGGAGAATTTGAGACCCTTCCCCAGGACTCTATCTATGTTTCTACCCATCCATCAATCCATTCATCCATGGTCCTGAGACTCTGTAGTGAATAATACCCATGGGTCTGATCTCCAGTGTTTTTTTTTTTTTTTTCTACTGACAATTGAACTCAGAGGCACATGACCACTAAGACCACATTCACAGCCCTATTTTTATTTTATTTAAATACATCATCTCAGTAGGTTCTTAGTGCCTTGCAATTGCTGAGGCTGGCTTTTAACTCACTGTCCTCCTGCCTCAGCCTCTTCAGTTGCTGGGATTACAGGCATGCATCCCTACATGTGGTAGATCCCCAGGGTTTGATCCACAAAAACAGAGCAGCCAAAAACCTGTCTTTGTGTCCTTATTTGATTTTTATCTGGATGAAATTTACTGTCACTCAAATAGTAGGCCTACTGAATTAGACAGGCAGTCAGTATAGATAGGTAAATCAATCAGGTTGAATCTAGGAAGCCAATTTTGAGTTAATCTGGGAAGTTGGAGACTGTCCCCTGAGGGATATTATCAAGAATCTTCCGCTGCTCCAACTTGTTGCCAAGTTAACCTGTCCCAGGAATTTCCCCTCCCTACAGAGAGCTGTAAGATTGTTAATGTGTCCTTGTACTCCATCCTGCCCTTCCCCCTTAAGCCCACCTATTTCCCAACTTTAGGCCATCCTACCAAGCCTTTCTGGGCCTACACATGTCCTCAGGAAGAAGAAAGGTAAGGGGGTAAGTGCAGGAGAACAAAGGAAGCCTAGGAGATATAAAAAGGGCAGAACACTTTGCCTCTTGGAATACCCTGATACCAGCTATGGCCCCCTTCTCCCTTGTGGGAGAAGTCTATGTTACCCTTTTCTAAGTAAACCCTGCTTCATATGCTTGCCTCAGCATGCTTCTCTAATGTTCAAACTTCAACATGTGGAAAAGTAAGACTTATCACCAGTAACTAGTGGTATCTCTACCAGGCTCAATTTTTGAGGAAGTTCCTGAAGCCCTTTCCAATCTGTGTCTTGGGTGAGAACTGTCCAATCAAGACACAGCCAGTGATGAGGGGGCAGGCTTCCACAGTCTTCTATTCCTTTTGTTTTTGGAGTCTGCCATTCATTGAATCCATTTCTATGCTTCCAGGTTTCTGTACTACACTGGAGCTGGAAAAAAACTATATGGGGAGCACTAAGCATCCTGAAGGCCAGGCAATGGTAAGTGTGTGTTCTTATTTTGAGACTGGGTAGGGAGGCTGTTTGAAGCTAGTGGGACTGGCAATGGTGGCTGGAAACTCCTCATAATTGTCTCCAGAGTCTGGTGGCTATCGGGTCTCTCCTTGGCAGCTCAGCCTTCAGTTTTCTCTGACTAGTCTAGTGGAGCTTAAATCAGTATTTGAGACCTCAAGTCTTTTGTTCCATAATTGTATGGTGTTTTCAGGGCATTCCTAAACTCCTATGTGGGCATCTGTGTGCCATTAGCTCAGCAGGTCCCCAGTTTGTGTGGTGAAGACTCGGATAATCATCAGAAGAAAACCCCAACTTCATTAGATGTGTTCCTGCATGAGAGAAGCTGTGGCTTTTTTAGGGACCCCTGTTCTTGGTCCTCCTGAGTGTTTGTTGTTGTTGTTTATATGTTTGTTTATTTTAGACCAGGAATTATTCCCAGGAGTGTTTATCTACTGACCCACATTCTCAACCTCCTTTTATATTTTTATGTAGAGACAGGGTCTCACTGAGTTTCTTAGAACCTCACTAAGTTGCTCAGGCTGGTTTTGAACTCACCATCCTCATGCCTCCTGAGCTTTCTAAATGTAGACTAAGAAGTATCTCAAATCCAGAATGGCTATCTGAGAATTTAGCTATTTATAGGTCTGAGATTAAGTTCCAGATTTCCAGCTCTCTTCACATTCTCAAAGTCAGGGTTCCCTGCTCACCTTGATTGAGAAAAAATAAAATAGTAAAATGACCAGGCAGCTGTATAATGGACATCTTATTTAACCACACCTGGAGGGTAATGGACAGATATGTTAATGAGCACCATTAAGGCCTATTCAAATTAAAAAACCTTGAGACTCACTTGTGGGAATGCTTTCTACTAAATTCTTTGTCCTTGGGGTGAACCCAGTTGGAAGTCACTGGAAAGAGGATGGGATACAGAAAGGACAAACATGAACCCAGTTGGTAATCAGGATACCTTTTTCAACACTCATTTTAAATAGATTTTTCCCCATGATCTGCCAAACACCATATATAAACTTTGAAGCTGGAACACAAAAATGGATTTTTCTGCTATCATACCCTCTCTCACATTATGGGAGTTCTATTTCTTCTTGCTAAAATGCATCATATTTTTTTTTACTCTTTCATTCCCTGAGTGTCCATAGATTTTATTCTTCAAAATTGGTGAGACAAGATCCCAGAGAAAATTGGTTAAAAGGGAAATTTACTTTCATCTCAAAATTTCAATTTCAACATAATGATAGACCCAACCTGATCTTTTCTTAAAATTGGGCATCTCACCACAAAACCATGAAAAGATAATTTCAGCTTTACTATAAATTACTGCAAATTCTGAACCTGCTTGGAATGCCTGCCCGTGTCTTGAACTCACCCATGCCTGGCTCTCTGACCAGATAGCAACCCTCTCTGAAACTTTAGTGATGCCTCACAAATCTTGGCCTTCCCTGGCCAGACACCAACCCTCTCTGAGGCTCTAATGGTCCTCATAAATTCTGATGTTGGGGCCAGCAAAAAAAATGTAAACTATCATTAGTGAGATGCTTGTCAGAGTTCTGTTATCTGTAACCCCCCTTTGTGTAACTTTCTGGGCTATAAAGCTGGGCTGCAGGAAAGTTGGGGTGCTATCTTGTTCCCACCATTTTGGGAGGGAGAGGCAGCCTGGCCGGTTGAAATAATAAGCTTACTTTAATTTGATTTTAATTGGAGTCAATGGTCTTTTCTTGCATCCTGGTCTAACAATAATTATTTTTTCCCATGTTTCATGTTATAGGGATGCCTTATTTGTATTTTTTTTTTCAAGAACTGGAGGGCAGTTTTAAAAGATTTTGCTTTATCCTTGTGAGTCTTTCACATAAGAAGAAAGCAGGGAAAATTTAGATGGCATTACAATAATGCCTTATTTTCTAAATAAAATAATACAGTCAATGTGTTTGTGTCACTAGGGGACAAAGTTGGGACTTATGCAGTTGAGGGGAAGAATAAAAAATGTCCACATGCTTCTGCCCCTTTCCATGCTTTATTCACTCAAATTGCTCAATACAACTATAATCTGTAGGTTCTTACTCAAGAAAATAACAATCCTGAATGCTAGGCACTGCAATAGACATAATCCATTCACAGAAAAAAAAAAGATTAGGTTGATTTCTTTACTGCTAACAATTCTAGATTAATTCTAAACACTGCAAAACTCACTTTATCATGCAGGCTATTGACAGACATTCCCTCTGTGTGCTAAGTTTAAATGTCAGATCAAAATTCTTAAGCCTTAGGCTTTTAGTCCAGCATATGCACACTCACTCAGACTATGGTGACCAGGTCCAGAACCTGGCTTGGAGTGACAACAGGTTGAGGAGAGGACCTATGGAGAAGTTGTGGCCTTCATAAAAGTTAATAAGAAGTGGTAGAGTTTGAGAGATGAGAAAATCATGCAGAGGATCAGAAGAACAATGACAAGTGATGGGATGTCAGGTCCTCATCAGGCTCTTCAGCTTGAGTGCATTCTTGTTTCAGCTGGCTAAATTACTGCTCATTATTTCTATTATTTGTACTAAATTTGGGGGCTTTTAACCCCTCTTTCAATTCTTATTAGCTATCTCAGGATTTCTCATTGTTATCATTTACCCTGGAGTCACAAACTTCAGGTTTGTGGTCTCCAGCCTGATCTGCTTTTCTTTCCCTCTTACAGGCAAGTACATCCTGCCAGATATTTCACTCTGTTAATCAGGTTGAGTGGAAGTAACTTTTTTTTGGCCATACTGGAGGACTCTGTGGGTGTGCCTGGTCAAACTGAAGGTTTCAAACTGGAGTTTTTAAAATGGAGTTTCTTAAGCTAAGGCCATCTTCACTGTCTTTTTCCTTTTTAATGTAATGGAACCTTAATTGGGGTCCCCTTATATGTAAGACCACTTTATTAACATGAGTTTTAGAAGCATTCCAAACATTTCCAGCAAACATCTTTGTCCTAGTGTATAAGAAAATAACAATGGGACTGGACTTGATTTAAACTACAAAGAAGTTTAATCACAAGGGCTAGAATACATAGTAAATCTGAACATCAAAAGCCATTTGAGTAACCTGGTATATATATATTTTTAAATTTTTTAGTTGTCAATGGACTTTTATTTTACTTATTGATATATGGATCTTAGGATCAAACCCAGTACCTCACACATGCTAGGCAAGCATAAGCACTCTGCCACTGGGCCGAAACCCCAGCCCTAACCTGGTATATTTTTAATAACCTGTTTTACATAGACATTAACCAGTAGACTTAATATATTTTCAATATCTATTTGGATTGAGTTAATAACCCAGAAATCAGTGAAGCCAAGCATCTAATCTTATCTCCAACTGTGGTTTTAGATATCATAGTGTCTGGGTTAAGATTTCCCTTTGAAGAACTTAACTATGTGTTGTGTTCTCATTCCAACCTCCCATATTTTCCCAGTCCTTAGTTTTAGAACAGTCTGACATAAGGTGTCCACAGATACCAATATCTCTTGGCCTATTTAGAAAATATCAATATCTGAGTCTTGCCTTCTAGAGATCAGTTTGAACTATAAGAGTGTAGCATCTAGGGGGAGTAGTTGGATGTTGTGAAGCTGGAAGGAATCTTCTGATGTTCTTTTCATCTAAAAGGAAGTTAAATTTAGGGGTGCATATTAGGAATTAAACTCAAAGGCACTCCACCACTTAGCCACATCCCCAGCCCTATTTTACATTTTCTTTGGAAAGAGTTGCTTAGTGCCTTACCATCACTGAGGCTGCTTTGAACTCTACATCCTCTGCCTCAGACTTCCAAGCCCCCGGGATTGCAGGCATTTCCCACCATGTCTGGCTGGCATTTCATTTTTTTTTTATATTAGATATTGTGAATAAAGCTACAATGAAAATGGAATTGCAGTTATTTGTTTGAGAAAAGTTTTCCAATCCTTTTAGATGTATGCCCAGAAATATTATTACTGTGTTGTATGGCACTTTTTACCCAGATTTATTATTATTATTTTTATTTATTGAGTCAGTCTAGATTAACCCATGGGCGCTTTGTCACTGTTTCCCTTTTTGAGACAGTATCTCACTCATTTGTTTATGACCTTGCCAAATTATTAAGACTGGTCTTGAACTTGCGATTCTCTTTTCTTATCCCCCTAAGCAACTGAGAGTATAGGCATGTGAAGCCTTGCTCTGCTACCCAAAATCATTATTAGTGGATTATATGTTATTTTTTTCTTGAGCATTTGGAGAAACTTAACATTTTTTTTTCAAAAAATATATTCATTGATTTTATATTTTCACCAATATTTTTACATGTATATGTACACTGGCATAATTGTAATCTTTCAGAAATTTGTTTACCTTAGTTGGTTTGGCGCTGGGAAATGAACCTAGGAGTGCTTACCAATGAGCTACTTCCCCAGTCCTTTTTATGTTTTATTTTCAGACAATGTCTCACTAAGTTACTTAGAGGCTTGCTAAGATGCTGAGACTGTCTTTTAAATCACAATTATAAACCTCTGAATTACAGGCCTCTGCCACCACACCTGGCTCTCATATTTTATCTAAAGACATTCTAAGAGCCCTGCAAAGGGCACAGGAAATTGATTGAATTCATGTGTTAAATTCCTGAGGCAAGTTTATGTGAAGTAGCCAGTGTAGGAGTGTTCTGTAAAGATTTATTTGAATAAACAGGGATTTATAGTTTCTAAATTCTACTATTGCTTATCATAGTCCATAAAGGTGAGAGAAATACAATGTAATTTATTGGTTTTTAATCTATGTATATTTGCACATGCTCAGTCACTCTTGCTTCCAGAGCTTAGAAGTTCAGGACATAGTAACTTGATGTTAAACAAAAGATGTTTAAGTTGAGAAATTCAGTGTACAAGCAAACCCCTTCTAGGAGCAATTGGTAGTTCTGGCTTTATTACTGGAGTTAGCAGGGTTGGGCCTGGGCTCATGAAGAGCTAAAATCTTACTAAGGGTACCAGTGCTTTATTGTATTTCCCCCCATTACATATACATTACAACCTATTGAGAATATCCTCTTACAGCAACAGCAATTGGGAAAATATGTTGGCAAATGTCTTCTTGAGATAAACTAACATCTTTGATAATTGACCTTGATCTCAGTTGATAAAACACTTGCAGAGGCTTTCATGGCCCCTAGAAATCACCATAAATTCTGTGGCTTAGATGCTTCTGTATCACTATTCCCACATTTCTGTTTACTGTCAGTGATATTGGCCATTGGGGATTTGTTCTCAAATGCGGTAATTTGCTCAAGACAGGGCTAATACTCAGTGTATCCCAGATTTTCATTCTGATTGAAAGTAAATATTTCCTAAATTGCTGAATGTATTTAAGTCTCTCCATTTATAACTTTGTGTAAGAGACACTCAGAATATGAGTAGCTTTTTATTAACTGTATTTTTAGATGAAGGAAAACTCCAGAATTTTAATATTCTGCCTTATTTTCAACATCATTCCCCCCACTAACATGTGCCTTTTATTGTATTTCTAAGTTTGGAGCCGAGTACCTTGCACATTCTGCACATACACACTCTACTAGTAAATTGTGCTGCTAGTCCCAAATTCCAATTCCATATAGGATAATTTCAAAATTCATGTTTAATGTTATTTTTATATTGATAGTTTATATTTAGGCCTTCCTATTGCTCTTAACAATGCCAAAAAATGATATATATATATATATATATATATAAAAATTCAGATTTGGTTAATTTATGATTCACTTGTTGTATTATTACTATACAGTTTCATGATACACATTAATGTCACAAAGCAATAGCAACTTTATTTGGTCTTAAAAATGGAAGCTTTTTGGCTATTTTACATATTTTTCCTAGATATATTTCAGAAAAACAATTTATGCATACTCAAATTTTAATGGAAAAATATTATTCATTAAACTGAGATAAATGGTTTTCTTTGTAATTATGAGTTTTATTTACAAACATGGTGTGTGTAATGAAGCAGTTTATGTCCTCTGTAAATTTTTATTTTCTGATAAATTGCACATATTTTCCTTGGAAAACTCAATACATGTCATGTATTACACAGATATCACCTGTACGTAATACTTATGTAATATTTTGTTCTGTCAATGAAACTAGATGTAATTATGTTGTAGAGACAGGTGAGGCAAGGCACTGAAGATAGCAGGAAACAGTTTTATTTGTCTGCAACCAGGTTAAAAAGGCATAGCTTTTTCTATAATCAATCAATCACCTGAACTGCAAGTTTGGGTAGTTTCAAAGTTTTATACCAAGCATATAAGGGGAGGGGCTCAGAAATTCACAGTCTGCAGAAGTTCAAAGTCTGTAGAGGTTCACATAAAAGAAGTTTTTTTCTTTCACTGTTCTGAGCAAGTTAGCGCTTCAAGGACAGAACCTGAGAAGGGGAGAGCTTCTTCTCCACTTTCTTTCTTCTCCCAGCCAGCTATTCCCAGGGAGCCCAATTGGTAACTTCTCTTATCTTAGAAATGTAAAAATCTGTGTGAAGTCCCAGCTAGCAGCCAAGAGGCCTTGTTTACACATCTTTTTTTCCAAACTACTTTACTGGATACATGTTTGTGAGAAACTGGTAAGTGGGTGTCCAGCAACTGGAGTGCTGATTTCTTCCCAGCCAATGGCCAATTAAAACAGGGCAACATGAAAATTGAACTTTTATTTACATTGAACTCTTTTATAGACTCTTTTGCTGATAGAACAAAAATCAGCCATGGTGAATATTTCTGGAGAAGCCCAGTTAAGTCTTTTCTGTGGAAAAAGTGGGTGCCACTTCAATGAAACTAAAAATGTGTCTGATCCCAAGAAAGCAATTTTTTTCAAACTTTATATATGTTTCATTTTGAATGTACCTCCTCTTTTCACCTATTTTTCTGGTTTCATGTTCATGGACTAACATAGCTGTAGCCTTATTATATTGTGTAACTATATATTATCAGGGTTCAGAAGCACAGTAATTTCTGTAGGCTGTGCTACTGGTTGAGGAGTATAATATATATTAAATAAACACTTTACACAAAACATAATAGCAATTTATATTCCTTCTCTAATTCAAGAGAATTTGTTTCTTATCCTCATCAATATTGTGTAATTTTTTTTTGGTATCAGATGTTAGTTTGTACTTTTCTAATTTGTTAAGATGTGGAGAGGTTTTAAGTTTTGAACATTTCTTCTACCAAAAGTGTCATTTCCTTTTTTATTAAACATGCTTAATTTTATGTGAGGTCATTAGTTCTCCCATTTTGTCACTTCTCTTTTTACCTTTTGTTAAAATTATTTTATCATTTAGTTGTGGCTGGACATAATACCCTTATGTTATTTATTTATTGATATGATGTGCTGAGGATGGAACCAAGGACCTCACATGTGGCAGGTTGATCCAGAATCCCAGCCCATCTTTATACCATTTATTGAAATTTTTTTTTTTTTTTAGAATTTTAATATTTAGTTTTTAGTTTTCAGTGGACACAACATCTTTGTTTGTATGTGGTGCTGAGGATCGAACCCAGGCCACACGCATGCCAGATGAGTGCGCTACCGCTTGAGCCACATCCCAGACTGAAAAAAAAAATATTCTTAATGTTGCCCAATTTATAATTTTTTAACATTTTTTATTTTTTTTTTTAATAAATAACTGCTTTGTTTCTTGCTTGTTGAGATTTAAACCAAAGCTGCCATGACACTCATCAACATCCCTAGGCATTTTTTAAATCTTTTATAGAGAATGGTTGTTGGCAAATGGCCCAGGCTGATCTTAAAATTTTAACCTTTCTGCCTTAGTCTCCCAAGTAGATGGCATTACAGGCAAATATTATGACATTTTCAACATAAAACACTTTTATTCATGCTGGGAATTGAATACAGGGGTAACTGACAAATGAATCGCATCCCCAGTATTATTTTATATAATATCTAGTGACAGGGTTTCACTGAGTTTCTCAGTGACTCTTTTGGGTGAGGCTGGCATTGAACTCACAATCTTCCTGCCTCAGTCTTCAAGAGTTTTGGGGTTGCAGGCATGTGCCACCACACCTAGCATAAATCCCTTGCTATAGTAACTTTTGACAAATATATATGGGTTATTGAATCTAGGGGTGGTATACCCTTAAGCCACAGCCATATACCCAGGCAATTCATTATTTTATTTTGAGACAGAAACTTCCTCATGGTGGTCATGGCCTTCCTATGTTGATGAGGCTTTCTTTGAACTTTTGGTTCTTCAGCCTCTACCTCCCAAGTCATTGAGATTATATGTGTAATACCATCCACAACTATATTTTATTTTTATGTTGAAATATATAATACTTCTGGAAATGATTTTTTCTGGTATTAAGAAAGCATATAATATATTTTCCCCCAAAAATAACTCCTTGTCCCAATGATTTTTTTAAAGAATGTCATATTTCTATTTCTGCAAAGCACTGCAAACTTTCTCTAAATTTCAAGTTTTTTTGTTGTTTGTTTGGCTTTTTTTCAGTTTTCTTTTTCTTAATAAAGGTTCTGTGTTACTTACACACATCTATTTATTCATATTATTATAAGGTATCTACTTATTTCTGTAAGTTCATAGTGTACAACAATGTCTGGTAAAATCCATCTGTTGTTCAGTGATGTACTTAAAGTAAATATAATATGTAGCCTAAACATTTGGTAACACAAAATTATAGATGTCAGTATTCACTAAGACATTTAAAAAATAAGTATGATAAATTTAAAAAAAATAAAAAAGTTTAGAGTGCATTTCTTGCAATGTATACCTATCATTAAGTGAGGCATATTTGGTACAGGTACATATATATATTACTATTATATACAATAAATGTTTTATTGCTATATCTCAAATTAATCATATCTCTTTAAATTTAATTTGTCTTTTGGAAGTACCCATACATGACACACTATGCAGATGTACATTTTATGTGGTGTGAAAATTTTGCTTTTGCTTAGTATGTTCTGCTCTTTACTCTCCTTTTCATGAAATTGTCTTCAAAATTATTGATTTTCATGAATTTTAGACTAGTGAATTCTGTAGATTTTCTTTTTATCCTCAGCTTTAGGTGCATCCCACTATATAAAGCTTTAATTTGTTTGATTGACCTCTAATATTCTGCATATTTTACTGCCAATTCTGAGCACTCTGGACTATTGATGTCTGAATGGAAAGGATCTCAAAATTATTCATGCACAAGGCAGGAAATGGATGGAGCAGGATGTACGACTGATGGATGCTAAGTATGTAGATGATATTATTTTTTATAGTATTGGTGGAGGGGCTGGGGTTTTAGCTCTGCTCTAGAGTTCTGACCTAGCACATAAGAGGCCCTGTGTTTGATCATGAGTACCACATAAAAATAAATAAATAAAATAAAGGTATTGTGTCCAACTACATCTGAAAATAAACACTTTAAAAATTGTGGAATATATGGGGGTAGGGAGAAATAGATCAATGAAAAAAACAAAACAAAACAACAACAACAAAAAAAAACTTGAGCAGCAGAAGGGTTCAGATGCTACAAATCTACAATGGCATCATGAGGATACAGGAGTAGTAGAAATAAATTTCTTGAAATTATATTGGAAGCAGAAATAAAATTTGGGGAGAAAGAAAAAGGTAATTGTTGCAGTGTTCCCAAGTGAGAGAGCCAGGTGTATGGGTTCTGTTTTTAACTCTTCCCATCTGGAAGTGGAATTGATAGTTCATAAGGTATGCCTCAGTAAGTAGTAGAACATCATATCCAAATACTTTTACACTTTTTCAAGGCTACAAGCTCTCCTTTACAATTCCAGTCACATTACATCTTTGTAGTTTTTAGTTATTCATTCATTCATTCAATCAATTATTTATTTGTTTCTTTATTTACTCACTTTTTCTTGTCATTGTTTTTACATTCTTGGTGATTATATAATGGTATAAATACCCTGAATGATAACTTCTCTAATATTGGTTTATGTGTTTATTTGTATACTCATTATCTGAATTTCCTCCTTGCCAAGCCTGATTTATATTAGATCTTAAACTTGTTTTATAAATACTTGATAAAAACACATTATTTCAAACAGCTTAAGGATATATCTTCTGAGCATAATTCCAATCACAAACTAAAGTGGGCCTCTGGGTCAATTAAAAGCTGTGTCAAATCTCCTCTTTGTTCCTATTTACACCTTAAAATAGAACTTCTCTCTCACTTGTATATGTTTGAGAACATACTAATTTCCAAATGCTTCATTTAATAAACATAGATGAGTTTTCATCAACAAACCCACTATTGTTTTTAAATTATTTAAATCCTTGACCCTGAAAGTTTCACTGATTACCTTCTCTCTCTCTCTCTCTCTCTCTCTCTCTCTCTCTCTCTCTCTCTTTCTCTCCCTCTCTCTCTCTCTCTCTCTCTCATATTACAGATTAAACCCAGGAATGCTTTTCTGCTAAGAAACATCCTCAGACCTTTATAAAATATTTTATATAGGAAAAGGGTTTTTCAGAGATTCTTAGAGCCTCACTAAGTTTCTGAGTATGGCTAGCTTTGAACTAGAGATCTTAAACCAACAGCCTCAGAAGACTCCAGGATTATAGGCATGCAGCACTTCACACAGCTTTTGATACTCTTTTTAAAATAATCAGTCACAACTCTAATAATTAAAATTGCATTTACATCACTCTTTTTTAATGCAGTAATATATTACCAACTAAAATATTTTAGAAACAAATTTATTAGATGACTACTATTTTATTTCCAGAGTTTATTCTGTTACCTCTTTAGGATTGGTAAATGTCTTCTTTCTTCTTCTTAGATATGTGGGTCTCTTGTTATCAAATGGGTCTATGATAAGTGTGTTGAAAATTATGATTCTAAGCCTATCATGAATCTCCTCATTTCCAAGAGTATTGAGGGAAGAAAAAGAACAATATTCATAACTAATGAATCACTTTCAGTGGAAGCATAGTACCAGTGTCTAAGGTGAAATTCAATCAAGATGCTTCAGTGGTAAGGTGGTGTCAGAACCACCATCCTAGGGATTTTGGGACTTCTAAAGCACCATGTACATCTCAGAATCTTTTACTCACCTTTAAATACAATTAATGCTGCTTGCATAAAAAACACTATGTATAAGATAGGTGAATGAGAATTAAATTCTCTGGAGGCACCAATGTTGATCTTTAATTCTCGTAGATAATTAGTCAAATAGGAAAGACCTTGCAATTGCCCCATCTTTCCCAACTACATGGAATAGAATATTTAGATGTACTGAACTGAAATGACAAAAATGCATTTCATGGAGGAGGTATCAAAAAAATTTTAATGGCAGAATCTTGGAAATGTGGGATAAAAATATACACATACATATATAGTTATATAGAGAAAAATGATAAGCTCATAAATGCACGGGTGAATTCAGTGTGCCACATGAGTTTTATGTACAAGGTATTGTTAACACCCAATAGAGAAAGAAGTAGTAATTGAGGTGATTCATGACTCTATAATTGTGGGGGACAATAATAAAAAAATTAGTAAAAATAGATATCCCTTTGGATATGCCTCTTTCCTCTGCTGTTCATCTGAATTTGATTCTCTCAAATGAGCTTAGGTGGGTAAAGTGCTTTCTGAATTTTTGTTTTCTTTTGTTTTCAGGATTTTTTCATGCATGTCTTGTAATGCCTACTCCTGAACTCACTTTTGTGACTCTTTTACAACTTATTCTAATCTGCAGAGGCATAGACCCACTTTACTCATTTTGTTCAATGAACTGACTTTTCTCTCTCTTTGCAAACAATGTTTGGAATAATCAATCTATTGGAGGGTATTCCATATCATATAATATGGTTCTCAGAACCTGTGGGAATTGAGGGTAGTTCCCTTCTGTGGTACTGTCATCTTCCCTGTGAGAAGGCTTATCTGTCTTATGTGTTTTGAGTACTCTACCAACTCAGAAGAGAAGCATTTGTGGTTATAAGCTAAAGAATACTAGAAACCATGAGATTTGAGAAAATGCTAGGAGTAATTTTCTCTTAGACTTTTATAGGAAGTATGGCTATTTCATCACTTTGATAAAAATTTATATACTCACATTCACTCACACTGTGAAAGTCTTATATTTAAATAATCCATAATTATATGAAATAATTTCTGGTTATTTCATTCCAATAAGTGACTTAAATTTTTTAGCCATATTAAAAATCAGAAATTACTGCAAATTACATAAATAAATAAAAAACAAAAGTCCATCCACAGCATGCATTATATAT
>NW_026005707.1:219630-241302 GCF_001458135.2 Marmota marmota marmota | reverse complement strand
TTTTTTTTTTTTTTTTTTTTTTTTTTTTTTGTCTTTGTTGGGGCTTACTCACAAACAAGAGGTTCCTTCAAAAGTTAGATAAGGTAACAGTGGACATGCTTGAAAAGGAGGTGTCTACTGTCCTTGAGAGGACTTGCCTGCAAATGGGATGTTCTGCCAAGTGGGCTAGGAGGGTGCTAAGAAAAATTTTTTATCTGTTCTTAACAAAGAGCAGAACTCAGCATGCTCCAGGCCAGGAATAGATTAGCCATGAGAAGTGGGTCACTTCTGATTAGAAAGTAAAACTTCTGTATGCTATGTTTAATCAGCTGGAAGACCTGATTTATTGCTGTGGAAAGGCTGCCTTCTTTGTTCACAATACTATAAAAAGATTACTATATACAATAAAGGACTTTTTTTTTTCTTCTGCTGCTTTGCTTGCACTGCTTCTTCTTTATTTCTCATGCTGACCTGCGAGTGAATTACTGCAACAGGCTTTCATGTGGGGTTTATAGAAAACAGATTTGCAATATTGAAAAATAATTAAAAGGATGATTTTCTTATATCTTCAGGTGTTTAATCAAACTGCTGTTGGAAAAAATATTTTTTGAGTAGATCTTGTTCTCTTGCTTTCATATCAAGAGGCTGTTTCATGAAAAGAATGTCTAGATTTAGCCTAGGTTAAAAATCATAAGTAGACTATGAACACCAAACAAAAGGAACAAACTAAGTTGAAGGTATACTGGGCATTATGCATATTTTTTACTATTTATTTCATGATGAGAAATAAAAATCATTTAGCTTTATTTTCAAAACATTGTCCAAATTAATTTACCCAAATTATTCCCTATTAAAAAACAAAACAAAACAAAACAACAACAAAAAAAAAACTTGAGTGTTCTTGAAAGTGTTTGAATAGTAAAAAGTAGTAAAGGATATGAAGCTGGAAAGAATTATGCTTCTATAACAGAGGAGTAATTCTTCAGTTACTAAATTCCTAGACAAGTTTTATAATTTTTTTGGGGGGGTGCTGGGGATTCAACCTAGGGTCTTTTGCATTCACGGCAAGCACTATACCAATTTAACTATATCAAGAGCCCTAGAAAAGTTGCATGATTATTGTAGCCTAGGAAAATCTTTGAGTTTTTGAGGCAGGCAGTTGTGATTCTGAGTTCAAAACATGACTAGCCTCTTAGTATCTGTGGTATGATAAAATTTTATAAATTTAGAATAAACATATAAATATTCTCTGAAAGAAAAGAAAAAAAAAGTATAAAATGCAAAGTATCTCCAGTTCCATATTCTTCCCTGTATCCCAGCAAATTGGCAATACTCTTTTATAGTGATTTTTATCAAGAGACAGTATCTCGTTGCCAATATATAAATAAAAAATGGCTATTATATTACAGCCAGTAAGAGAGAGAGAATATTGAAATGTACTGGTATTGTGCTTAGACCTAAAGTGTCTTGAATTCTTCCCGTTTTTATTTTTGTAAACCCCACCATTTTAAGAAGAAGAAGATCATATTAAGCTTATGAAGGAGAAGAGTCCTTGAGGATGAGAATGAAAACACAACAATGGACAGCCATCTCTCTTCCAGGAACAGGGTAACGATGTCAAATAGCAGAGCATATGCCTGTAAAAATTTCTGCTGAAATCACAAAAGCCCAGATAAACCCAGTCTACATTTGGCTTAGTCATAAACTGTTCATTTGAATCATGAATTTGTAAGTTTTCTGGTAGTTTGTAATACTTGATAGCTTGATAATACTTGATAACTTAAATACATTTAATAGAAACATGAAGCCAGAATTCAAAACAGTAATTTCAAGTTAACTGCATAGATGTAGGCATGTTAGAAGCACTGAATTCACTTTTCTTGATTTAATGTTGAAAGTCCTATAAAATGATTTTCAGTAATGCCAAAATGCATGTAGACATGAAAGTGTTATTCATACTTTAACTCACAGTATACTCTACAACAAAAGATAAACCAGACAACCATTGCTGGATCACTAGGATGAAGGCCCAATGGTATAATTAAAAAAATGTTTTAATATTTTTGTTCAGAACTAACTTTTAATCTCAAGGTGTAGACGGAAATGAAGACACGGGGACACTTCCCCTCAGATTTGCATCATCCTTTGTTTGCTGTTTAATATATGAAAAGCCTACTGACCTTAACAATTATCAGTTTAGAAGAATGGCCCACCTTAGGCAACTCTCATCTTATAGCACACTCCTGGGTCTAAAAATATAATTTCTTTCTCATTTGGTTTAAAGGAGAAATATTGTTAAAAAAGACATTTTTTTTCTCACCTCTAATAATAAAGGAGGGTTTCAGTTATTCAATTTTCTACAGTCCAGGAAACCACACCACTCAGATATACGCTTGTGATGTGGCAGCCATTTGCCACATGTGGCTAATGAGTTCTTGGAATGTGGCTGATTTACATTGAGAAGTATTAGAAGTAGAAATAAGTATAAGGTTTGAAAGTTTAATGAAAAATAGATGTAGTTAGCTAACAATTTTTATTGTTTTTATATTAGAATAATAAAATTGTGGATATAGTGGGTTAAAAATAAAATAGTTTTCTTAGAAATTATAATCATAATTTTATTATGTAATAAAATTTTAAAATTATTTCATAATTTACATTATTGTAAAGTACCAATTATTTGTGATGACATAAATTATAAGAATTTATAGAAATTTATTTATAAATTATTATAATTATTAATTTTATTTGTTTTACTTATGACCTCTAAAAGTTCAGTTGCACATATATTTATCATTTTATTTCTTTCAACCATGATGCTATAGAAGATTGTCTACTTTTTCTAAAAATCTAGCTACATCAAAATTTCTGAACATAAAATGGGTGTGTTGTTGTGTACTTTTAATTTTGGTGACTCAGGAAACTAAAGAAAGTTAATCACAAGCTTAGTGCCAGAATCAAAGTCTTAGTGAGATTCTGGAAAAAAAAAATAAATTTTGAAGACAACTGGAGATGTTTCTCAGTAATGCATCACTGGTGTCTATCCCTGGAACCAAACAAACAAACAAGCCTCATTTAGCCAGAGTATGAAGGTTATGATAACAAAAAAAAATGTAAAGTAATTCTCAGTATATTATTTGCATTTGTGAATCCGTCATTGGCATTATTGTTACCAATAATTGATATAACATTATATTCAACATTAAATACTTATGTCCCCTTATATATCCAGGTCTTCTTGCACATAGAAAGGTCTCTCTGAGAAGGAATATAATTAATATTTTGCTATTTTGAGGTACTATGGGCTGATTTAAAATTGGTTCACCTTATACTCAGAGGCAGAGGGGTCTGAGCTTGGAATTTTTTCTATTTAGGTAAAAATTATTAAATCAGAAGTGATTGGGGTGATAATTATTGAATTAGAGCAACAACCAAAGAATAGAGTGTAGGATTCAAAGTCTGTGAGACAAATCATCCTGGTCTCAGGCAAACTTTTTGATCCATCTCCAGGTTTTGTGATGCCTGGGTGGCTCTGTCACAGTCCTTCTTCCTATGACTTTCAGGGTCTAGAGTATTTTTAAAAATGATAAGTCTGCAGGGCTGGCCATTATTAAAACAGAAGAAATGAGCTGAGTAAAAGTATTCAGAACTAATTGTGGGAACGTGAACTTTCCAGAGGTCACCTTTGTAATCTTCTAACCTTACTCGAAATTTGATAGAGCTCAATATACTCCCACCTCTGGCCCTCAGAATTGGGTTGACAGTCAGGATTCTACTTTTTGTCCTGTGCCAGATTGGTGACCTCTGCCTGGCCTGAAACCAACTCTGTACTTTCTTGCCTATACTGCTTCAGAGTGAAGGTTAAAGACAGGATCAGGACATGATAATTTTGACTAATGTCAAAATTATTTATAATTTATATTTGGAAGGAATTGTGGTCCAGGAGTTTTCAGTTTCTCTTTCCTTACCAGGTGGCACTGATTTTCAAGTGTGTTTTCCAAATGTGTGGTAAGCATGATTTTCCTAAATGTCATCTTTTTTCAGCTAATTCACTATATTATGAAGTATGGTTCCATGGAACATTGTAAATAGCACATAGTTTTAATTCATCTTTTCCTCTTAGTTTTGGATGAAATTTTAAAAAGTGTGTGTGTGTGTGTGTGTGTGTGTGTGTGTGTGGTTGTACTTTTACATGAGAGGAACTTGTGGTTATAACATAAAACTCTTTAAAAAGTATTTGTACCTAATGCCAGATAAGATGCATGTTCATAATCTCAGCATTTTAGCAGGCTGAAGTGAGAGGATCAATGTATTGAGAATAAAAAATAACAAGGAGAGGGGAATGTTGCTCAGTGTGTAGACATTGCTGAGTTTAATCCTTAGTATTAAAATTAAAAGAATCTTTGAACCTTTTATTTATTTGTCTTTCATAAGCATAGATGGCAGGTTTAGGGTCCCCTTAAAAAACTTTAGAGTGTGATGTCTCCTCAGTATCTGCCATGTATTTGAGTGGCCATGGTGTAAAAATTACATGAAGCTGACCCAAGGTGCCCACAGGTCCCATGTTTGTTGAATTACCTAGAGAATACCAACCGGTGTGTAACCCTTTCTTCCTACAGAGCAGCTTGGCTCAGAGAATGGAGCACATTTTTAGACTAGCTGAATACTCTAGATACTCTAGAGATACAGAAATATCCTTTATAGGTTTCATGTAAACAGATCAAATATTGGAATATTAATTATTTTTACCAAATGTTAGTTTCAGCTCCCCAGAAACACATTGCTTCTCAGATTCATTGATTTTGTAACTGAAAAGAAAGACAAATATTATTTTTGTCCTCCCTTTTACTCATCTAGAAAAGATTGATTATAAGGTGCCAGAATTTGAAAGGAGAATAAACTATACCAAGGATTCAGAAAAAAAAAAATTCAAATAAAATTGTATTCAAACTAAGGTAATTTTTTGAGCCTGTAAAAGAATATTATTGAAGGTTAAGTAAGATCTGAATTGTATCTGTGGCTATAATTTTCATTGCTGTGGAGCTATTTCTAGAATGTCAGGTTGCAAAAATTCAGAGATAGATAGGTAATAAGCAGCTTTTTGTTTTTCTAAATATACATTGCAATACTTCAAATTCATCAAACATAAGATAGGAATGCATTCAAAATCTTAGGCTGTCAAGGGTTTCTTTTTAGAAGACATAGCAAATAAATAAGGTGAAATAAAAATGGACAAAAGGAGGTTAGAACATTCATATCTTTCTGGGCATATTAGGACATACCAGCAATCACAACAACCTGGAGGTTGAGGAAGAAAGATCAAAGCTGAAGCTTAGTATAAAAAAAAATTAAAAGGCCTAGAATATATCTTAGTTGTAGAATACCCCTGTACAAAAAAAAAAAAAAAAATCAAAATTCAAAATGAAGAATCCTTTACCCTGAATCCAATGAATACTTAGGAGTTTTAAGAAATTTGTGTGTATGTTGGTTTGGGCTGACATGAGATGGCTCAATATTCTAAGGGTTTCACATAAAGGAAATTACCTAGAGAATACCAACCTGCTTTTTTTTTTTAATATTTGTTCTTACCCCTGAATGTAAAAGTGTTCAATTAAATATTTTTTTAATGGAAAACAATGGGAATATTCAGAATGAGTATCTGAATCACCATATTTAAAACAGTGAGGATCTTCTAAATCATATTGGGAAAGGGGCACTTCTGTAGCAGAATATAAAAATTCAACCAGTTATTTCCTAAAATGGCTTATATAAGTGTCCCATTTTCCTCTCACATTTTTTATGTTCTTTGCAAGGTTTCAATTGTCAGCTTCCAGATTTATATAATTTATGAGAAACTGGTATACATAAGTGTGTTCTTTTTTATCAGAATAAGTAACTTGAGTGAGTAGATGTAGAGACCCCTAATTTATAGGAAATGAATCATAAATATAAATATTGTTCTATTCTGGGGATTGAAACTGGCACCTCAGTTAGTAAAATTTGATAGTAGTGAACACCAAACTTGTGGGATCTGTACTAGATGGTATCAGAATTATTGAACTACTAGTTGTTGAATTATTGGTTGTTGTGCAAGTTTGCACATTTGGTATCAAAAGGGGTTGCAGAGTCAGGAGTAGTGGCACAAACCTGTAATCATAGTGATGTGGAAACAATGATGTAGGAGGAAAGTAAGTTTGAGTCCAGGCTCAGTAATTTAGAGACCCTAAGCAAATTTGTAAGCCCATTTATCACAATTAAAAAAAAAAAAAAAAAAAAAAAAAAAAAAAAAACTTCATGAAATGCATTTCAGGGGTAGAGTGCCCTGGATTAAATCTCTAATTTAAAAAAAATGCTCTTTCAGAAGAAAGACATCACAGATCAGAATGTTAAATTAACTTCATGTATTTGTAGGTTCAGTAGTGAAAATTGAGACCCTGGAAAGAGGAGTATTTCCATGCTGTCAGAGAAGGTTTATGGTGCCAGAACCTTTCAGAATTTTTTCTTAACTGCTTAGTAATCTCTCTCTTTCTACTTTGAAATGAGCCAAGTGAGGATACATCTTCCCAGTGAGAGTGGTTTTACAAATCTGGGAATTTTAAACCTGATGTGTCAGTTTCTTTATGAACTGAGAGATTAACAGTCTATTCACTTAATTTGCTTTTTTATTTTTTTTTTGTTATAACTTTGTGCCATGTAATTCAATTTGACCAAATTGTTTTGTAATAGTTTGATAGTTGAAAATTTTTTTCTTTTGTTTTAGAAGTGAGTTGTGATGTTGTGGTCTGCAGGAGTAAAAGTACTTTTTTTAAATACAGTATAGATTTATAGTAAATTTAATTAATGAGAAGATACACAACTTTGGAGGTAACCATTGAAATTAATATGTGGACTGTTGAAAGTTTGGTGTGTCTTTAGTGATCTCTTATGTCTTCTACACACTGTGGTGACCACAGTTGTATGAGGATAGTCATTACTTATAATTTTACTATGCATGTCTCAAGTATAATTGCTTTGTTTGGATGTGCTTCTTTTGAATATTCAATAACTAATTGCAACTATTATTTGTCCTTTGGAATTATGTTGGTTTTTTTCCCACTTTATTGCTTCAGTGTTTTGCTTCACATGGGCTACTCCCTGGGTTTCATTATATCAAAATTATACACCAATTTTTCGGCTTATAACAAATTATTGATGCTGGGGATATAGCTCAGTTGGTAAAGTGCTTGCCTTTCATGCTCAAGGCCTTGGGTTCAATCTCAAGTACCACAAAAAAATGTATCTTATTGAATGGTTGACATCACTACCATATGTGAAAGTCACATCTTTTAACTCTCATTAAAATTTATATGAAATTAAATACTATGCCATTAATCATATAATTTATGTGATATGTATTTACTCATTTTTATTTCAGGAACCATTAACATTAAGGGATGTGGTCATTGATTTTTCGGAAGAGGAATGGAAATGCCTGGACCCTTCTCAGCAGATTTTATATGGAGATGTGATGTTAGAGATCTGTAGAAACCTACTCTTTATTGGTGAGCCTAAATTTCATTCAGAACTTCTAATTCAAAACCAATATTTAATTTTTTATCTGTATAGAGTATCTTATGCAAGCTTCTATTTTGCTTGAAAAAGTGTTAGTTTGTTGTTTTTAGGACAAAGATTGGTCATTTGTTTATGTAGAAAAGAATGTTAAAGACTTTTCTTTATGTTTAACTTATCATTTCTAAGTAGTGCTCACAATGCAGAGAATAAAAATGGTTTCAAAGTATTTTAGTGTTTTTTCCTGAAAAAAAAAAAAAGATTGGGAAAATAATTGTGTAGAATCTTATAGGGTGTTTTCTCTTTATTTTTTTTCTACTGAGGACAACATTAAAAAGCCTTCTCTAGTTACCAAGAAAATAACAAAATGTGACATATTCCATTTTCCATCAAAAATGTCTTGCTGTCTGTAAGTTATCTTTGGTGACCTTTCTGTCCCCAAAGAAATAATCTTGGTATTTGAAGAGAAAACTGACAGTAGACATATATCAAAGTGGGTAGAAATCAATGAAGCAAAGAATATAGATGAGCGGATCAAATGTCAAAGAGGAATTTACATTTTAAAATGTGAATTGATAAGCTAATTTCTGACACAATTAATTTTTTCAAGCCTAGGTTTATTTCTGTTGCAATCATTAAAGAGCATTCCATGCTCTATGTTTACCATACATATCAATTATTTAAGCTCCTTCTTGTTCTCCAGTGATCTCCCTACATTCAAATTTACAAAGCATTGTAAAAAAAAGACAGAGACAAGAGGCAGGGAAGGTGGCATAATGACAAGGAGGCCAAGATGCCAAGCTTATTCCTCAGTTATATACAAACTGTGTAATGTTAGGAGTTTTGTGTAGCTCTCAAGAATGTCCATTGTATAAACCTATTGTTATGTGGACATGTTTAGGCTCAGTGAAACACTGTGTTTATCTATAAAGAAAGTTCCTTTATTCCCAGGAGCTGTGTGCCAGAGATCATATTTTAGGCTGATAACACTCTAGTACAGAGCCTTTTCAAGCAGGGAATTGCCATAACAGCTTGACATTGCACATGTATTTTATTATTTTAATAGTTCCTGGGGATATCGCAGGGCATTCTAAGGTAAGAGTGCCTGTAATCCCTGGGAGTTTGCTCGCCAGAGGAATGCTTCTCTGTATATTTCCACAATCAGAATCCCTACAGAGTATTCCAAAATGCCTGTGAGGATATTTACAACCTGACATTTATTGGTATTTGGGGGATCTCTAGAAAATTTGCTCATTTTGAAATATTTCTAGGTAAAACTATTGTAATATATTAATATTATAGGAGAGTTTCTTTAATATAATTTAAATATTTATTCATTCAAAATTTTCTCATCAGAGCTTTATATGAATGCTTATATTGGATATTCTGTGAAATTTTTCTGCCATGTAATGAATAGCAGTATTTCACAATACCTGCTCCTAGTGGTTATGTAAGTATTGCTGATCAATGTGGTTTAAGGAAGAATTTTCAGAGCTGGGGCTGCAGTTTAGTGGCAGAGGGCTTTCCTCACATATGTGAGGTACTGTGTTTGATCCTTAGCACTACATAAAAATAAACACATATAATGAATGCATTCTGTCCACCTATCACTACAAAAAAGTTAAAAGAAATATTTCTATTATAATACAATTATCCAGAATTTTGTTGGTTACATTTTTTTGAATTCTTGTGGGTTTTTTTTTTTTTTTTTTTGAGTTTCACTCAATAGAGAGCTTCAGTGTTGTTCATTAGGTATTATCACATGAGTGATATTGTTTTTATTTCTATATCTATATAATTAAATAGAAATTATCATGATTTGTCACTTTAGGAAAACATTAGTTGAAGTTAAACTGCACGTGAACCATGTGCCAATTTTCAATGAATTTTTCTATGCTTTTACTTACATGTATAAATATTACCCTATTTTATATATGATTTTTATATAGTACCTTGATTGTTTATACTCAGTTCTTGTGCTTAATCATATAATGTATCTATGTGTGTACACACACACACACACACACACACACACACACTGCGGATTGAACTCAGGTTCTTATAATATTGAGCTACATCATCTCCCCCTTTTGAATTTTTAGTTTACAAAAGACACTTGCTAAGTGGATGAAGCTGAAATTCTATTTCCATGCCTCAGCCTTTCTTTCAAGTAGCTAGAATTAATGGCATATTCATTCTCTCTATGTATGATTCTGTTCTTTTGTCTAGGAGTAAGACTTTATCATTTTTCAGGTACCATAAAGATGTTTACAATTCTGTTTATCTTTTCTGTATTTGTCAAATTTTTAATTGTGATCAAAACTGTACACTGTATAACTTTTCTGAAATCACTGTCTTATATATTGAATTTACTGGTCAATAGTGTTTATTTAAATTGTTTTGTAAGATTTTATTTTTAGAAAGTATATATCACATAAAACATAGTTCATTTTTCTTCTAAACAAGTACTCCTTTGTCTCACCTTTTCATCCCTGATGCTATTCTTTTTGGTCTCTATATTTGGCTACAGTAGATATCTCTCATATGTAGAATTACCTTGTATTTTTTTTTTTTTTGTGTGTGTGTGTGTGTGAATTACTATTTCACTTTATATACTATCTTAAAAGTTAAAAGCTGATCATTGTAGATATTATATAATTTCTTATCTTTGTAAAGTCTTAAAACTTTTCATATTTCATTCCAAATCGCCTACATGTAATCATGTGAAATGTAATTTTATTGGCTTGCCACATTGGTCTCAATTGAATGTTGTTTTAATGAGAATAGGTCCCTAAATGTATTTTGATTTGACCATCAATTTGAGGGCTAATTGATGTACTTTCAGTTTTATTACTCATGGCTTTCTCATTTAATCTCAAGTTAACATAAATCTATTGAATATTGTAACTTTTATTATTTTTATATAAGGAAGCATTTTTTTAAATTTTAATATGTGTAGTTATGTATGCACCCAGGATATTAACTAGAATTGTTCAAATAACTTATTTTGTACATGTAAAAATAATATTGATTTTTTTGATTGGTATTACATGGACTTCATACATGACACTGGGTGCTATAGGCTTTTTTTCTGTAGAAGAGGTGTTTAACCACTGAGCCACATCCACACTCCTTTTTGGGGAAGGGTACTGGGGATTGACCCTCGGGGCACTTGCCCAGTGAGATCCATCCCAAGCCCTATTTTGTATTTAATTTAGAAACATGGTCTCCTTCAGTTGCTTAGTACCTTACTTTTGATGAGGCTAGATTTGATCTCAGAATCCTGCTGTCTCAGACTCCCAAGCTGCTTGAATTACAAGTGTGGGTTATCACACCTGGCTGGCAGCTATTTTTATATTTCATTTTGTTACAATGTCTAGATAAATTGCTTAGGGCCTTGCTTAATTGCTGAATTTAGCTTTAAATTCATATTTATAAATTTTAAATATCACTTTTGCTTTTGATTTCCAACTTATTATGTTATATTACAATGCAACTTCAATATGGTAATATCTGTTAACATTTGTTTTGTGCTTTTAACCTGATCTCTTTGGAATAATATTCCATAGACTATAAGGAATATTGCCTCTGTAAACCAAAATGGTTTTTAATGTTTTTGAAGGTTTTTTAATTCCTTGGGTAATAATGGAATGCTATTTTTTATTCTTTGCATTAATTGGGGATTGATGTCTCCTATTATTACTTTGTTGGTTTCTATGATGGTGAATTTGGTCTGTGTTTTCTTTCTGTATATGGAAAACATTATTTGAGTTACAAATATATTCACTATGATTGTATTCTAGGGATTTGCCATATTTATTTTTATATAATATTCTACTTTGTCTCTTATTTATATAAGTATTATCAACAATTTAGAATGAAATATTTGTTTTATCCTTTTGTTTTTAGTCTTTTTGTGACTTATGTTTAATGAGAATCTTTTGTAGATTTATATCTGACATAGTTAACATAGTTTTTAGGTTAGTCATATTGTGTTTTGATTAGTTTTTTTTTCAAAATAGTGTATTGATACTTAAATTACTGATGAGAAAAAACTTACTTCTATAGTTTTCAAGTTTTGTTGATTTCTTATAATTTTTTCTAGTATTAAAATCTGCCTTAATTTGTAGTTCATGCATTTTTATGGTTGTATTTTATTTTTTCCTATTTTTTATCTTTGATGTTTATTTTACATTACTTTGGAATTACTTAAGTGTTTAAAAACAGTAGAAAAATTGGAAATAACATTCTTATATTATTAAATGAATATACAACCAATGTAACTCCACATAATTTACCACCAAAACAATAGGTTGTTATAATTTATGAATGTATGATATGTAAAGATACATTCTACTGTAATGTATAACTAAAGAAAAAATAATTAAAAGAGTAAAGTTCTTAGTTTGCACTACATTTTAATCTGAATTAACTTTGGTTTCCTAAAACAATTAGTGTCTTTACATATGTTACATGTGTTGCCATGATTTGTAATTGATGTCACACCTGCTTTTCTAATTTATACTAATTAACAAAAATTTATGATAATTTTTATGCTTTAATTTTCCACATTCTTTAGTAGAATGAAATGTTTTCTGTAAAACAATGAAAGTAAAATAAAATATATATTTGTATATATTTTCCTTTTCCACCAAATCTATCCAAATTTTGTATGATTTCTGTTGTGCAGATTTATTTTATTGGAAATAGTCTACTGATTCTTTCTCTTACAGCAGGTCAAGCAGTAAAGCAATTTTTGAATATTTTCATATCTTTCTCTTACAGCAGGTCAAGCAGTAAAGCAATTTTTGAATATTTTCATATCTTGAAAGCATGTATTTTTGTTAAAGTTCAAAAAATGGTATTGGTAGATAAAATATTCTAGGTTTATATTTTCTTTTTTTTTCAACATACATACCTATATATCCCAATTCTGGAAGTCTTCTGCAAAGCAATCAACTTTTAATCATTAAAGAATATCTTTGTAAATAAAATTTCTCTTTTTCTTAGTTATATCATTTTTTTCTTGAAAAGTTTTAAAAATTTGATTATAAATTTATTAGCTTTTTTCTTTTATTTATTTATTTATTTATAGGGAACTTAACTCAGGGGCACTCAACCATTGAGTCACATCACCAGCACTATTGTGTATTTCATCTAGAGACAGGGTCTCACTGAGGTGCTTAGTGCCTCACCATTGCTAAGTCTGTCTTTGAACTTGTGATACTCCTGTCTCAGCCTCCTGATATTCTGGGATTAAAGTCATGCCCTACTATGTCCAGCACTACCTGTGTCTTTTAATTAATTCTAGCCTTTGATATATTTTCTTCTTCAAATTTTTAATTTATGAGCCTGTTTGTGTGTGGGCGGGGGTGCTAGGGATAAAGCCCAACATTTTGCATGTGAGGCAATCAATCTACCATCTAAAATGTATCCCCATCCTGAGACTTTTTTTTAAAGAATATTTCTAGGATATAATTTCTACTTTTTCTGTTGCTTTTTTTTCTGAATTTTTTTCAATTTTCTACATTGTTATTTAGTTTAATAAAGATCTTTCAAGTGGTTATTGGGCATTGCTTAGATAATTAACAACATCAATTTTCCATCTCTCAATTGTTTGTTTGCTTGAGTTGATTATACCCTTTATTGTGTGAGCTATTATTTACATTGGGATTTTTCTATTTAAAATCTGTTAAACTAGATCATTATAGTCATTTTGGAAAATATTTGGAAGTTACAATGTAAACAAAAATAGGTCATGTGCAATGATATATAAATGTAATTCCATATAATTGGAAATCTAAGGCAGTGAAATGCAGTTTGAAATAAATTTCAGCATTGTTGTAATAAACTGTCTCAAAAGAAAGTATAAACATAGAAAGGTCTATGAATGTAGTTTAGTGATAGAATATCACTGTGTTTAATCCTAAGAAATATTCCCCAAAAATATTTAAAAAAAAAACTTAATAAGAAATTTATTTCCTGCAACATTTTACTCACAGAAGGAGTTCAAATATATTGAAATGAAGGGCTGTGATTGTAATAACATCAGCCAGTTTGAATGTTGTCCTCATCTGTGGTGCTACAAATTCTTAAGATGATTTTCAAAGTTCTCACAGCTTTTGTCATCATATTGTAGTAAATTCTATATATTTCTTGAGTAATAATGGCCTTGAATCATACTGCTCTGTTGCTATATGCCCCCCACACTTTGATAAGGTTTTATATATTTGCAGAGTATATTCACCATAGTATTGTAAGTAGAATAACTTGCTATTTTAATTTTTTTCAGGTATGACTTCTAATCCAAACCAAGAATTTTCAGAAGAACAAAAAATAAAATATTTTTTGCAAAATTTGATAAAGAGCAGGTATGGATACCGAGACAGTTAATACTTAATTTTAAACAAGAAATAGAAATTAAAAGAGAGGGAAGTTCAGAAAATTTTTAATAAAGAGAAAAAAATCATGAAAAATTATTTACACAGAAAATTACAAATTCATCAGGTTTTATTATTACAAACATCTCAGAAGACTGACTCCTCAACTTGTGCCAGCCACTTTTTGTTTGGTTAAAACTTTTAAGTACATTATTGTAATTGTAAAATATTTATTACTCAGTATTTTGTGTAAAAGTACTTACAATGTACAGTATTTTCAAATGCAAAAACATGTATCAAAGTACATATATACTCAAAGTTTACAGGCCATTATAAAGCTGAATCTTTAAAATACCTTCAGGAAAATAATGATTCAACCAATTTACTCAGCCTTACAAATAAAATTAGAATAGAAATGGGCATTTTATTGAAAAAAAAAATCTAAACAGTAATAAAATGCTTATTAATCAGTTTTGTTTTAATTTTTAATAATCTCTATGTCATTGCACATTAGATAACAGTCTACAGATCACTAATACAAAATTGCAATATTCTCATCAGTTTTATGAAGTAATAAGGAAGTGATTTTCTACACAGTATAGACAAGTTGTCTCATTATTTAAACACATATATAGTATTTTTACTTAGAGACAAGAAAAATACGCAGATTGAGGAGAAATGGAAATGCTACAATAAGCCTCACTAAAACTTTCTGTTGAAAAGAACTATTGGGTAATTAAATATGTTTAAGGTAAAAGTTTGGTAGGCATTGCTTTTTAAATGCAATAATAATTAATAAAAGTGAAGAGAAGCAGTTAGGTCCTTCTAAAACACATCAAATGAGCATACATCTCATCTTTCATGTACAGCAATTGAAACAAAAGAAAGACTCAGGTACTTCTAAAACAGTCTCCCAGAAAACCCAAAGCCCAAACGGCTTTCAGGGATGCATCAAACCCCAAAAGCAGACATGAGGAAATTATGAGAACAGTGTAAGGCTTCTGGCACTCTTCTGGGCTCATGCTGAGGAGTAGAAATATGCCTGTTGCATAAGCAATAGGGAAGGTGTGAAGCTAATGAAGAACAATGAACGACTAAATCTTGTAATTGTAAAACTTTTAAGAAAATTAAAACAGCCACATTGGTGAGGTAAGACCACCTTTGAATGGGGCATGGCTTACAATGAAATTTCTCCTCCTTAGGGAACTAAGATCTATAATGTCTTTGTCATTCCATGTTTCTGTCTACTGTTTCAGAATACAATTTTTGTTGACCCTTCTCCCTGAAAATCGATGGTTTGAGTCAAGGGTGCTTGTAAATATTCATTTATAATTTTAATTCAACTTGAAGCAGTCTTTGTATAGTTACCTATCTATGTATGGCTCACAAGTTAGCGTGATCACTCCATTTAATGGGACCTCAAACATTCCACCTGAGTCATTTCCTTCTTGGAAAGTGATGAATAAAATGAATACATGAAATAAATATTAAAGGAATATGAGACAGTATCATAACTTATGTGAAAAGAGGTAAAGTACCTTATAGATTCTCTAGAACACACAGGATCTAAAAAACAATGACTAGATAATTTTTCCATTTTTTTAAGGGAGTGTACATCAGAGGTTGGAATGAGATTTCAACAGGAAGAGTCTTTCTTCAGATTGGCATTCTCGCAAGTCTCACTCATATCTGTGATGCTATGTGGCTATGTGGCTCCAATGGATGAAAACATCTCCAGTGCCATGCTGAATTTAGATGAAACTAGGTAGCATACAATATGTACTGGATAGTGTCAAACCAGCTGAATTTCAACTGTGAGTTCCCAGATACCAGACTTTTTCCCTAATGGCTTTCATGCTTTTTTTAAAAAAAAAATTCATGCACAGTTCATACATATCTTTCAGCAGCTCCATCTGAGATGCACTGCTTCATCTTTCATAGCAACAGGGATTTTGACCAAACTCCAAGTGAATATCCCAAAAGATCTATGCATTCTGTGGTTGTAGGTGGAATGGAAAAAACTTTCCAAGTGTGAGATCCAGAGACATCCTTGATCCTATACATGTACCCAGTGAACTAAATCCTGTTGCCATTATATTTTTCTGAGGCCCTGGCACTACTCATCTATGCATCTCAAGGAATATTTTTTCAACAATTCAAAAGTATTCTCTAACTGATTTCAGCAAGCTAGTTACATAGAAAGAATTTTAACAACACCCTCAGTGATAGATATTTTTGCTGGAAAGTTGAACAGTTCAGATGCAGTTTGCTCTTTGGCTTAATGAAAAATGCTCTGGCACATCAGGGCCATGATTTTGTCCCAGTGCCTGCAGGATTCCCCACAAATTAAAACCAGACAAGAGGGTTTTGGAGGCAAAGAGGAACTGTAGGGATATGGGGCATTGGCTAAGCTGGAGAGAGACAACAATAAATGGCAGTCACATTTGAGGACACGTGTGTGCTTTTAAATATACTTGCATAGCATTTTGTAATTACACCCTTCCTCTAAAAAATGAAAAATTTTCTATGTAGTCTATTTCATGCTTTAGTTAGTCACTGGAATAATTTGAAATGCACCATTTTGTAAATATCCACAAATATTTTTGTAGACAAGATAGAATAAGAAGGAGGAGGAGGAGAAAGAGAAGAAGAAATTTTTGAGTTTTAGTAGTCTAAAATGATGCAATGAACAGTTTCTCCTTGTGGCAATGCATGGAATTATAATGAATGTGGGAAATATTTGTACTTACCTACTATTGCTTAATTTAAAAGTAGATGTAGATACTTGGAGAGACCTCTACATTTATGATAGATCTTTCAGGACCTATAGACAATCTCTACCCTACGTAATTAGCAGTATATTAGATTTGGTGTCAAATAATGTAAATTCTGTGAAAGTCATTAAAATTTCCTTCTTTTTTAAATTCTAGAAGACACTCATGTGATCATTTAAAAGAGCTTTACAATGATAAAAGTGAAAAAGATTCTAATCCATGCCCAAAACTTATTTATCCAAGCTTTCATAATCAAGAGGTGAATTACAGATATAAGGTATGTGAAAGCACTTTTAATAAAACTACAAGAATTCCTGAACTCCAGAGAATCAATATTTGTGGGAAGCCCTACAAGATGAAAAAACATGTAAAAGCATTTAAAGATTCCTCAATTGTTTATCAGAGCAGTGAAAAATCCTCCATTAGTGAAGAAAGTGAAAAATATTTTACTCAAATTCCATCCGTTACTAAAAACCATAGGCTTTACAATGGAGATACACCTTACAAATTGAAGAAATGTGAAAATGTTTTTAAGTGTTGCTTAAACCTTTTAAAACACTACAGTAATTATACTGGAGTGAAAATCTGGAAATGTAAAGAATGTGTCAAAGCTCTTAAACAAAAATCACACCTTACAGAACACCAGAAAATTTATACTGGAGAAAAGCCATACAAATGTAAAGAATGTGGCAAAGCTCTCAATCAAAAATCATGCCTTACTCAACACCAGAGAATTCATACAGGAAAAACTCCATACAAATGTAGAGAATGTGGCAAAGCTTTTAATCAAAGATCACACCTTACTCAACACCAGAGAATTCATACTGGAGAAAAGCCATACAAATGCAAAGAATGTGGAAAAGCTTTTAATAAAAATTCACACCTTACTCAACACCAGAGAATTCATACTGGAGAAAAGCCATACAAATGTAAAGAATGTGGCAAAGCTTTCAATAAAAAATCATGCCTTACTCAACACCAGCGAATTCATACAGGGAAAAAACCATACAAATGTAGAGAATGTGGCAAAGCTTTTAATCAAATATCCCACCTTACTCAACACCAGAGAATTCATACTGGAGAAAAGCCATACAAATGTAAAGAATGTGGCAAAGCTTTTAATAAAATATTATGCCTTACTCAACACCAGAGAATTCATACTGGGGAGAAACCATACAAATATCAACAATGTGGCAAAGCTTCTAATTGAAGGTCACTCCTTAGTTGACACCAGAGATTTCATATGGGAGAAAAGCCATACAAATGCAAATAATGTGGCAAAGGTTTTAATCAAAGATAATGCCTTATTTGACACCAGAGAATTAATGCTGGGGAAAAGCCATACAAGTGTAAAGAATATGGCAAGGCTCTCTATTAAAGATCACACATTTCTCAACACCAGAGAATTCATAGTGGAGAGAAACCATACAAATGCAAAGAATGTGGCAAAGCTTTCTATTACGAAAAGTATTGTTGTTTATAAATGTTAAGAATGTGGCAAAGTTTTAAGTATGCTTCAAGTGTTAACAAGAAGCAGATCATTCATACTTGAGACAATTCTCACAAATTTATAGACTGTAAATGTCATTTGTTGTAAAATCACATCTCATTAGTCACCAGAAATTTCATGCTGGAAAGAAAAATTACAATTGCCCAGAGATAGCTCCACAGTTCTGACTCCATGAAACCCCAACCCTTGCCCAACTGGCCATTACTCAGGGGCCCATGGAAGTGGGCAGGAAGCATGGTTGGATCCTTGGCCCTCTTTCCTTCTGTCGAACTCTCCATGTTCACTTGTCCTTGCCTCAATTTCTCTGTATTGATTGAATTTAATTCACCTTTTTTTTTCTGAAGGTATCTCTGGACTTAAAGGCCTCTTTTTCACCAAATCAACATATTAATAAATATGCCTGAAGTCTAAGATCACATCAGTGTTTTCCCGATAACCTCTGATGAACAGCATGTTCCTTTGTCAATGTTTTATTTATTTTATTTTATTTGGGGGGTATACCGAGGTTTGAATTCAGGGGCACTTAACCACTAAGCCACATCCCAGATCTGTTTTGTATTTATTTAGAGACACAATTTCACTGAGTTGCTTGGGCCTCAATTTTACTACTAAGGCTGGATTTGAACTTGGGAATCTCCTGTTTCAGCCTCCTGCACTGCTTGGATGACAGGCATGCATCACTGCATCCAGAAGTCAATGTTTTTTGCCCTGTAGTTAGTTATCAAATTTTACTCAGGTTTTCATATCTATAAAAAGCCTTCAAATATATTTTTGTCACACTTCAGGGATCAGATTCTTGCTTTTAAAATGTTCTGCATGATACATCTTAGCTTTCTATACCAAATGCAGAGTTTTCAAGATCAAAACCAGGTGGCTGAGAAACAAAGATATTGAACAGTGTAATGCAACACATGTTGTGGTTAAATCCACACTTGTAATTGGTGTGAATGCTCACACTAAATAGACAGCAGGAGGCCTGTCCATAATCCGTGAGGGCCCTGAGCCTCCATTCATGACTTTGAGCCCCTGAGCCTCCAGATGGTTTGCACAAAAGAGAAAGTAGCATACTACTTTTTCCCACCCCTAAACATACTATAGCATTTACTAGATAGACCAGAGGAAGCACTGTGTGTCTTTGTACCAATGTGTGGCTCTGCTTGCATATATATGACATCTGTTTTGGAGAACTTTGAGAGAGTACCTGCTGAAACATAGTTGCTTTTTTTTTCTATTAAAAGAAAACCACAGACCTGCACAATTTTTAAATCAATAATTTTGTTACATTTGCAAATAAAAAAGATTGGTTAAAAAATGGTGTCAATGAAAAGTATTTGAACTGATGAGTGTATCCTTCCAGTAACACTTGAAAGGATACAGTTGTGTCACCCAGGAAAAGGCAGGTCTGTCCCAAGCCACACTGTGAAAGCTCAGAAAGTTACATCTTTACCTGGACCCATCCTCAGCTCCTCAAGGTGCCTCTTCACAGGGAATGATGTTTTTAACAGTCAATAAAGTATGAGGAAATCTCTTCCACTGCAGCACTTCAGTTGCTCTCAGGAATCTGGAAGACTCAGACTTCAGCTGGACACAGAGGTACACACTTTTCATCCAAGCAGCAAGGGAGGCTGAGAAAGGAGGATCACAGTTTCAAAACCAGCCTCAGCAATTTCACAAGAATCTAACTTACTTAGGAATATTTTAACTCTAAATAAAAAATAAAAAGATTTGGGGATGTGGCTTAGTGGTAGAGAGCATTTTTGTTTGATTCCAGGTACAAAAAAAAAAAGAGACTCAGGTTTTGTGTTCATCAGACTCAGTTTTTCCTGTGGATAAATATGAAAAATTGCATTATTTAAAAAGCCTTTTTAAAAAAAATGATAATAGCTATAGTTAGTTAGTGATCACCATAGTGCTATAAAGCACAGATACCTCCACTGACTTTTGCTGTCACAGAAATACCTCCATGAAAATCCCATAATTTAAGATGGTTACTCTGTTGTTGGGGGTTTCATTTGGTATCCTGTGATCAATTATTATCTCACAACAGGTGTATACTAAACCCCCGAAAGTTACAGTAATTTAGACTCAAAAATCATGCCTTACTCAACACCAGAGAATTCATACTGGAGAAAACCCATACAAATGTAGAGAAGGTGGTAAAGCTTTTAATAAAAGATTATGCCTTACTCAACACCAGAGAATTCATACTGGGGAGAAACCATATAAATATCAATAATGTGGCAAAGCTTAGGAACTTAGGTAGACCCTACTCCAATTTAAACACACCCCAAGAAGGCACAGAGATATTCATGCAAACTCCACTGCAGGTGTGAACTTAGCTTTGTCTCTCAGTGCTCAGTAGTTTTCAGCCATGGCAGTGGTTACACCAAGTGGATATTGGTCCTTCTAGAGGCATTTTTTATTGTTAAGGTAGGGAATAGGATTACTAAACATCATCATAATGGGCAAGCCCCTTACCAAAAACAAGTCTTAGGTCTCTAAGTTTAACCATGCTGAGTCTCAGGAACCGTGGGCAGATCATACTGAAAAAAAAAATGTTTTTTTTTTAATTTATTATTTTCTCCCCAGCGTTTTGAGCACAATGATTGTCTCCCAGTAGTGAGGAAGGGAGGAAAGAATCAAAAGAATGAGTAGAAGTATATACACAGAATATTATCAGAATAAACCCAAAGCCTGCAGGTAGGAGAATTATTAATTTGGGCCTGATTGTGGTGCTACTGACTCTCTGTCAAAGGGTTCTACCATCCTTCCCAGACATTACCAGTCTCAGATCAGTTGTCAATATCGAGCCAGAGGCCCCTACTTGAACAGCAGGCAAGATTCTTCCTTAGCAGAAACCCCATTGAGGAAGTAGTCTTTCCACCTCTTCTATTCCAAGAATGCATAGTGAGTCATTGAGGACTTCACCTGCATTCATGTGCACACACAAACACACACACACACACATGCACACACACAAAAAAAATTAATATTCAGGCCATCAGAATCTGAAGCCCCATGCTGGAGCTGGTGCCTGGAACATTATCTTGCCATCTACAAGAAAAACCTTTGACTTCTAATCCTGCATATTCCAGAGTTTTCTGTGCAGTGTTTCACTTTCCCCTTCCAAGGTGCCATCCCAGAGAATAAAAGCTCCAGTAAGTTTCAAAGCCAGAGCACTCTCCTCTTCTCTCTTGTCCCAAACATCTTGAGCTATACCCAGGCTGATATCATCTGGTAACAAATTGAGGATCAAAGGACAGAGGAGAGACTGTTGACAGGCTTCAGAATTCTCTGCTCTGCTGGCCAAGCTTTATGCCTCACTGGAAGATACTCTATTAAAACAAAGAGTCCGGGGCTGGGGATGTGGCTTAAGCGGTAGCGCGCTTGCCTGGCATGCACGCGGCCCAGGTTCTATCCTCAGCACCACATACAAACAAAGATGTTGTGTCTGCCGAAAACTAAAAAATAAATATTACAA
>NW_026005707.1:198559-218801 GCF_001458135.2 Marmota marmota marmota | reverse complement strand
AAAAAAAAAAAAAAAAAAAAAACGAGTCCTGCTGTTCTGCAGTCACCCACAAGGCTGCATAGGACCCATTAAGTTAAAAAATAATAATAATGATTACAAACACAGGCCCTTGCCTGAGGGAGCAGAGAAAAAGCCCTAAAGCACCTACACAGTTGTTTCCTTTTTTTCTGAAATAGAAAGTATTTATGTTACCACAGTCTTTCACATTTGGGACTCCCTTGCTTTGATAATGGGGCTTTGCTGACCATGAAGGGGATAAATTCTTAGACTGTGTATGTGTGTGTGTGGGTGGGTGTGTGTATGTTGGGGTAAGAGGAAGGTAATAGGGATTTAACTCAAGAGCATTCTACATGTGTTCTACTATACCTGAAGAAGATCCCTAGATGTGTTTTTTTTTTAAATTTTACTGTGAGTCAGGGTCTCATTAATTGTTCAGGCTGCCCTTGAACTTACAATCCACCAGCTTCAGTCCCCTGAATCACTTGATTTATAGGCATGGACCACCTTACCCAGGCATGGACCACTTCACCCAGTCATGACTTTCTGGAGAGAGCTAATTCTTAGAGATAGTCAGCATCTTCCCAAGTTGTTCATGTGCAATTTAAGTAATATAATTTCCATACCACCAATATCCTTCCTATTGTGCTCCCAGCATCCAAGGTCAGTCTTTGTCTGATTTAATCATGGCATGTCCAGGTACCAGAATACCAGAGATGGCTCATGCCCCCTAAATCTCACTGAAATTTTAATAACATACTAACCCTAAATCCACTTATGCTTTCTCATCTTTTCATCCTGCACAAATAGAAGAAAGTCTCTTTCCCATGTTCTCCATCTCCTCCCACACCCTCATCTCCTGACCAATCCTGGAGCTTCTCAAATGGCTCTGCACTACTGCTTATACAAAACTGTATCTATGACAGTGCATGTGTTTATGTGCATCTCCCTTACATGATTAAATCAAACCCAAAGCACTATTACAACAATGCCAAATCTATAAAGCTCCTCAAAATGGCCAGGGCAACTACATCTGTAACTTGTTCCACTGGGTCTTGGTCATGGGGAGGCTCCCACGACCCTGCTTTCTGTTAGGCCCTCCCCATCTTAGAGCTGGGGAACACAAAGGGCTGCCAGAGGTGGGAGGGAAGAAGAGGTACTGCACCTGGGATGTGGGAATTTTGTAGTCACTCTTCCTGTTGCATGCAGTCTCTTCTGCCATTGTTGCAAACTTGAGTTGCAGAAGAGGTACATTAGCAGATATAGCCCACAATTGTCTGGAGTAGAGCTAGGCTTGGACCCAAGATTCACATTCGAGATAACTTCCCACCTTCTCAGTTACTTTACTTATAAACACTTTAAAGCATCAAAAAAAGGCAGGTCATATATTCTGAGTGTTCATAAAACCAGAGTATACTTTTCAGGAGAAGAAAATATTGTCTCCACTTTTCTCCTCCAGACTGGTATTATTAAGGCCTGTGACTGTATCTCTGCCACCACCAGGACTTCAGGATGTGGGGAAATTGTCAGCCTGTCCTGTATGGGTAGGAGGACCTGTAACATTCTAAATAAATTTTCTGCTACAGTGCTATGGTAGTACTGTAGTCAAAGACCCTGGCTTCATATCACTTCCTGGAATCTTCAGTAAAACCTGCCTCAGCACGGGGACACTTTGGGGACTCTGATTGAAGAAACCAAAAGAAACCTGCATCCACCTGCAGAGCACCCTCCACTGGAAAATAAACAAAGACAACAATAACAAAACACTCTCACCATCTAGTGATCTTACTGGGCAACTGTGGGCATCTGCACATCATGATTCAGAATCTTTATTTAAGAAAAACATGGTCCATCCAATCATGGTTACAGTGCAGTAACATGGCCTTTAGAGATTCTTTTTTTATTTTTAAAAAATATTTTGTTTTTAGTTTGAGGTGGATTTCTTTTTATTTATGTATGGTGCTGAGTATCAAACCCAGTGCCTAATGCATGCTATGAGAACACTCTTCCACTGAGTCACAAATGCAGTCCCCTTTAGAGTTTTAAAACAAGAGATTGGATATTGCTTTAACCTGTGGAAGAGAAATAAAGATTAAAACGTTTACAGGGATTTGAATATTAGCTGTGGGTTTTGTGGTTGAAGTTCCTAATGGGATCATTGCAACAGGATACCCTGAACATGTCAGCAGTAGAGATCCATGTGTCCAGCCCCTTGGATTTCAGAGTCTGTCCACCAGGGCTGAAACTAGAAAAATTTGGATGCAGGTGTAAGTGAGGTCATAATAACTTTTTTTTTTTTTAAGTCGTGAAAAAAAATGTTCTTGGAGGAGAGACCAAATCAGGGCACAGGTTGTAAGCCCCAACCATTCAACTGAATAGATCATAAAAATTAAGATTTGTGAGCCACTCTGAGTCTCATATAAGGATCAGGTGCAACATAAGAATCTACATTTCTATCCAGTTCTCTAGTAAAACTGATGTTTGTCTGGAGCCCAGCCTTTGGGACCCAGGATCAACCATAGTATGACTTAGGCTAAACTACTTTTTGCTAAATGATAGGGGACAGATGTGAGGGGTGAGAGCATGAGGTTCAAGGAATAATTCTATAAAGTGGGGGTCACTGTGCTGACCCCTACATGCTTTCCTTTTCATGAAAAAATTAACCTGCAACCCTGCCTGCCTTAAGTGGACAGGGTATATCACATTTCTCAGTAAACTCTGTTATATTCAGGAGAAAATCCGGTATAAATTATTGTCCATAAGTGGAATCCATGTTACCCTTAAGAAGGGGATTTTTATGAGTCTTTCCACATACCAGATTCTGAAATACAGAGAGATAAAAATATTTTTTCCTAGCTCTAAAATCTGCAACAATTAATTGTTAAGAATACAATGAGAATCAGTTGCATTGGCCAAGGTGACCTAAAGTTATCATAGCAGTGGGGAATTGACAGTCGGATGTCATCCAGCTGTCAGTTCAAAGTCAAGTAGTAGACCTGGATGGGACTCTTTGGAAATTTTTCTGGGATACCCAACAAAAGTGGATTGCATGAAAGGCATACTGTCTTTCTCCCCTCTTATATTACCCATTATCTACTATGAGAGTGTCCCTTTTCCTTGTTTATCCCTTCAATAAAGTCATGCCTGTTTTTTAGAGTGAAATCTCTGAAATATTTCTGACTTAGTTACAAGAATTAGAATTTGAAGGGGGGCCTTCTTACTGTCTCAGTTTACATGAAGTCACCAACCTTGTATCATTAAACATTCAAAAAGTTCTCTTGATCTACATTAAGCTTGCTCCAACTACACTTTCAAGATTTTCAGAGCTGTCATCTCCAGCTCCTTCAGGAAAAGCCAAAAGATAGAGCTAAGATCAGCTAAGATAAAGCTAAGTGGTTTGACTGTATATTTACTCTCACTCTAGTGGTTAGGACTACCAGAAGATAAGGTTGAGCCCAGTTTCTGTGTAGCAAATACCTTTGGTTCCCACTGCTGCATCCAAATAACCAATGAGGTTAGGATGGTCATCATCCACATTATGTGAGGCAAGGTATGAAATGTCTCCACAAGATACATCTGCATTTTCATCACTTTCTCATAAAGATTTGCATGTGAGGTGTTTTATGTTTAGAAACTCACCAAAACAAATGGTAAGCCTGTGCACTGGACAACCAGAAGAATTTCATCAGAGAATCAGTTCCATCCTGCATCTCCAGCATAAGGGGCTCTGGTAAATGCTTGGCTCAATAAACCACTCTTAGTTTAGAAATAAGCAGTTATCTGATGTCCACCCACAAATTCTTTTCAGCCTATTCAAACCACTAGTACATGGAGCCAATCAGAATTTACACCTGCTCAAGGGACACTCAAGAAACTGGAATTAATAACCTGACTCTACCTGTTCTACTCACTCAAGAATTGTATCTCAGTTGATGTGGTTTTTAATATGCATTTAAGACCTAAAAAAATAATTTGCCTGAAAGTAGAAACAAATTATTGGTTATAAATGTATGCCCACTTATAAACATGTATACATAATACAGTAAAACAAACAAACAAACACTTTCAGAGTTAATTTATCCACTGAGCAACATCCCCAGCCCTATTTTGTATTTTATTTAGAGACAGAGTTGCTTAATACCATGTTATTTCTGAAGCTGGCTTTGAACTCAGGATGCTCCTTCCTCAGCCTCCAGAGCCACTTGGATTACAGGCATGTGCTACTACACCTGGCCCCAAATTTGTCTTCTTTTATAAGTAAAATATCTGTGGGTAATTCTGACTGAGGCACAGTTGATTTCAGGAATCAGTTTGTTTCATCTCTCACTTCCCATTTCATTTTCTGGCCTCCCTTGTAGCCTTAGTTGACGATAAGCTTTCCATGCTCACTTTCTACAGTTATTTTTGGCCCTCTGGAACAGTATGTACAGACCAGCTCAAACCAAGTTGGCAGGTTAAGAGCCTCTTGTTCATGGGGCTTTGTGCTATGACTTCCTGGTCTGGATAACCTGTCTGACTCACCCCAAATGGAATGGAATGGTAAAGGGGATTCACAGGAAAAAAAAACAAACAAAAAAAAAAAACAAGCAATTTCTGGAAGAAGATAAACAGACACTACAGACAAATAACACATCAGACTCCCTTCTGATCTCCAGGGAAGCCATTGTCTATACTGTGGAGCTGAGAATCTATGTTAGTTCATCACACGTTCAAGCACTCAGGGCTCAGAATATCCCCACTTCATAGATAAGGAAACCAGAGGTCAGAAGGGTTAAACTTCCTGTTGAAGGACACTGGCCTTGAAAGTGGTAGATCTGAATATGAAGACAAATCCAGACAGTTTTGAATCAGTCTTGACCTCCCAGTTCAAGGCTAGTCTCCATCAAGTACAAGAAGATTATCATTGACATAGAGGAGGAAGAGGAGAAGCAGGAATGATAAAGATTCCCTGATAGAACTTCACATAGGCCCTGTACTGGTAAGTTTGTTCCTGAGTTTGGGAGGTTTCCTGCCAAGCAATATCTTCTAGTGGTTGATACACACACACACACACACACACACACACACACACACACACACATATATATATATATATATATATATATATATATCCATATCACCTTTTCAATTTTGGCATTATATTGTTTTTGTCCACTTATTTTTCTTAAGTCAACTTGCCTGTTATACTTACAGAAATGTCCTCAAAACCTTAAGTGTTTGTGGCAGTTTTAAATAGTAATGCTTGCCTCAAAGAAAAAATAGCTTTAAAATTCGATAAAATAATTAAATGAAAGGCGAGTCATCTGTTCACCATTCAATATCATCCCACATCTGAGGTGGGGTCTTCAGAATCAATTTGGAAAATTAGAGCTACCACGTCACACCAGAACACAAATGACCCCTATGCTCCTTCTTCACATGCAGTTTTCCATTCCTGCAATTTTCTCTCACCCTAAGAACAAGGCTAAGTAAGTACCAGGTCCTCTAAACCAGGATGCCAGGTTATCCTACCCCAAATATGGCCAAGTATCCACACCTCATCCTCAGGCCCTAGATTCTGGCCACTGCAACCCTAGTTTCTGAACACATACATTTATAGCTGTATAAATTTATTCAGGGGCCTTGGTTTCTTCCAGCAGTCTTTTGCGTGAACATTGTATCATATTATAACTCCCATTTTACCTTTAGTGTGATTATTTCTTTAAGTGCCCTTGGAAGAAGTCACCAGGTTTGCATGGTGTATCCAGGAAGCCAGGCAGTGCTAGGCCATGCACATCTTTTCCCACTTTTCTTCTGCCTACCTGATGCACAAATGTCTGTCTTAGACCAATTTTCAGGGGAAGACACAGAGGTCACCAACCCCCAAACCAAGAAGGGCCTTTGAGAGTAAGAACAAAAACCAGTCATTGTTAAGAGAAAAAAGTTAGTCCTCAGAGACCTGGTCTAACGATCTTGCACAAACAGCTGTATTTGATCAATATCCCCTGATTCCTTGCACAAGGTTTTCTTTTATTCAACTGAGATTATTTCTATCCCAAATGACATTGACTTCCTTTCTCTAAGAACAGAGTGTGCAAACTACTATTTCTAATTGTTCAGTCTCTGTGGAACAGCCATGTAGTCATAATGACTTTCTCTCACCTAACTGATGAAGCACATGACCTCCTAGAAGCTAATGATCCTATAGAAATAGAAATAAAAAAAACTTGGGAAAACAAAAGGATCTAGAGAGTCCCACCACACCTTGCCCTCATCCTGAAGACTCCAAGACTTTTCATCCTGTGGGTGGAGAAGGCTTCATGTGACTTCTTAAACCAGAACGCTGCACATAAAGTACATTTCCTCTGTCTCAGAAAGCAATATGAAGTTATTGTGTCTTCAAGAAGGCAAGTTGTGGCTTGAATTCTTTTCTTTCACAGTTGGCCACTCAGCGCCCTTATGCTCAGCCCTGTTTCATAACTGGGTTTCAGTCTGGCTCCTCTGTCAGGCCTGGTAAGGGTCATCCTTAGGGGGTTAATGCATCCCACATGCTGAAACTCAGTACAGCTACACCAGAAAGACAGCTGAATATGGGTGAGAGACACAAAGAGTCTAAGGAGCAGAGGTCCAAACAATTTAAGGACACATATTCTCACAAAAACCTAGAATTCCAAGAAAGTGTGGTCTTGTTAAAAAGGGATAGGAGAGAACAGAAATGATTCCCCAACCAAAAATACTTCCTCTATACTCACTTCTTGTTTTATTATTTTGGGTAAGATGTTTATATTTTACAGATTATTTTAAGAATAGCTAAAAACTCTAAGGAAACCAAACATACAAGATAGCAATATGGCTGGGTATCTATGGTGCAATGCTTCTACAAGCTCTCATGCAGACCTGAGAATGGTGGTTTAAAAATACTGATGGTTTAATTCAGATAATGTTATGTTAAAAAATAGTTAATTGCATATGTGATGAGATTACTATGATGCTAGTTGATGCTGCATTTCTTGAGCAACATGTTTCAACACATATACAACTATAGTGGTCCTAGTGAACTTCTGGGCTAGTGCATACAAATATAGAAATATATGACTGAAGTATAGCCCCTGTTTCAAATAAGTGCCTCAGAGTGGCCTGGGGTACCGAACTCTGGCCTGCATGCCCGATAGAGCTGTCCCTAAGAATTTATGCTAGGAAGCTCATCCAGGTGCCAAACCTGTCCTGCTTCATAGGAGGTGCCACACCAAGAAGAATGACACTGTATTTTGCCAAGTGCATGTGGACTTGAGGATTTTTTTTATTTTTATTTTTAAGGATTGGAATGGAAATTCCTATGAGAATGAATGTGTCAGTGTTGCCTGGGGTTGAGCCCTGACCCTGAACTCAGGGGGTTTACAATTCAGGATGACTATTCACAGGTTAACCTTTTACATCTTTCTCCTTCTCCAGTATTGTAAGAGAACTCAAGGCCACTTGTGCCTGCCAAGTGCCATGGCCACAGTTCCCTGTGTCTGTTTCTCTGTCTCTCTTCTTGCTTCCCACCTTTTTCAGCAGGATCCCACAGCTAGTTCCTTCATCAGCACTGTGTAAGGCCATATTTTGACATGCTGCTTGTTAACACTGGGATGAAACTAGAGCTGTGGTCCCCTTCCTTGTTGGGGCTGTTACCTCTACTGGCCAGAAAATACAAGGGGAGTGTGGGTCATGTCTGCCATGACCAATAGTCTGTGCCAGCATGAAGCTCAGCTCCTGGACCAATGTGCCCCAATGGGGTGGCTGCTTTAATTTAATCTTGAAAATTCAAGAGGATACTTACCTTAAGTTGTAACTTCCAGAGATACATGGCACACCATAGTTGGGAGCATCTTGGGCACATTGCTACCAGTCTCAGCATGGCTTAGCTAAGAAACTGGTCTGTGGAGAAATGGCCCATCCCTCTTCTAAACATCTGAGGACCAGGCCTGGTTTGGATTCACTTACACGTAATTGAAAAAGGTGTATTTTTTGGCCCCAAAATGTTTCATTTCTTTCTTGCTCCCTCTTCTTTTCCCTCTTCTCACCCTATATTCATTTTTTTTCCATAATCATGATTATGAAAACAGTGTAAAATTCATCCATGGACTCATGGTCATGTGTCTTAAACTTCCCAGTCAAAACTTCAAGTGAAATCTTGACCCCACGTTTATGGGTTGGGCTCAACTAACTCAGCCTGACTCTGCCTCACCAGCTCTGCCCAACACTTAAGCCCCACTAGGTCCTCTCCACTTTCTTTCATAGGCTCCACCCAACATCTGGCCTCTTACGTGCACTGTTCTGCAGAGCCATGCCCACTCCCCCCACTTGATCCTCTGCATTCTGTCCACTTAACTCATCCTCCACTGACCTATTTAACACTCTGGGATTGCAGATTTTCCCTCTAGCTCTGGATCCTTTCACAGTCTGTCTTGTCCCAATTCCACCAACATCCACCCTAGCATAGCAAATGGCTCTGCTCTTCATTATCCATGCTTTTCCACCAAGTTCACTCCTAAACCAGCCAACCTGTGTCTCCTGGCCTCTCCATGGCTCCTTAAAAACTCTGTCTGAAATGAATGAAAGGAATATTGCAGAGATGCCCATGGTTGTGACATCACTGAGTCTAAGGGACAATTAACTTTGGGCTCTGGTCACGTTTGGATCCCCACATCTTCAATGTTTGACCTTGAATCACTTTGGTAACCTGAGTCAGAGTATCTCCATTTACAAAATTCTGATGATGATAATATTTTATTTGCATAAAGGTGAGCAGGTTTTTAGCACTGTCTGAGTATTATGGATGCAGAAGAGGCACTGGCAAGCAACTAGCAAGGTCCCTGCCCTATATGTGTAAGAGCCCAACCAGGATTAAAAGAGCATGTTTTCAAAGGACATGACCTTCTGCTTTTCTTTAGATCTATGGCCTTCAGCACCTTCTCTTACCTTTCACTTCAGGATGGGTACAGCTACTTGGCAAACAGGAGTCATCATGATCTCTTCTCCAGCCAGCCTGGGGCATCTCAGAATGAGGAAGTACATGAAATCTGACCATGGCCATCTTTCTCAAGGTTCAGTCTCAGAAGAAAAAGCCTCCTTATAGTGACTTCTGTATAATTATAGTTTATTCTGACAGCCTGACTCAATGTTGTAGAGCTAGGGCAGCAGTTGGGGAATTGGGCTTCAAACTGCAGAAACTGAACTGGCTGCTTTAATTCTTTTAAAAATGCAGAAATTTAACTGGGTGCTTTAGTAAAAAAATGCACTAGATGACATTGGGTAGGTCAAGGGAACCTGATGGCAAAGTTCAATAAAACAAGGAGCTGGATTTTGCCAGGTGATCTCAGTGTCCAAAAACCCCTTTATAGTTCTCTCTGGCCCTGTGGCTATATGAACACACTGTAAATCTTTCTGCTGTTGCTTTGTCACTGCTTAGATTCTACGTCTTCAGAGAAGGGGTCTGGTTGGCTGGGTATAGGTATTGGCTGGGAGTTCAAATTTTTCACATTCAACTAGGTATTGAAGGATGAGTACAAATTTGCTAAAGAGCAAATGGAAGAACATTGTAGGTAAGAACATCATGTGTAACCTTACAAAGAAATTTGTGTTCTCTCAGAATCACACAATCACACTATGACCAGTGCTTTTCTCATCTCGCCAATCAATCATGTTATTCAATTTCCCCCAAACTTGAAAAAATAGTGTCATATTTTGGAAAACTGATTGCATTGTTCTACAAAAATGTTAAAGGCTCTTATAAAGAAATTAAATATACAGCAGAATACTGCAAAACTGAGCAAGGGGTAGGAATCTTGCCAAAACCCAGTGCCTCAAACACAGAATTACCCTTAGGCAGTATCATTTCCCAGGCCTTTATACTCACATAGATGGGAGGGTGAATAAAAAAAGGAAGTATGGGTAGAAAGAAAGAAAAGAATTTGATTAAAATGAGATTAAATTGTGGCTCAGTGGGAGAGTGCTTGCCTAGCACATGTGAGGCACTGGGTTATACCATTAACACCATATAAAAATAAATAAATAAAATAATAGATTAAAAATCATAAAAAAGGTGATTAAATGTGAAAATAAAGCATTTTCACTTGAATGTAAGAAAAAAATGGTAAAAGAGAAGTAGTTGCTAACATAACATATTTATTTTGTTACCAAAGTGCTTGTTTGATATGATCACCCCAAATTGTGGTTAACAATGTGTCTCAAAAGTTAAAAAAAAACATTAAAAATAAAAGGTGAGGGTGAGGCTCAGTGGTTATGTGCCCCTAGGTTCAAATCCTGTACAAAAAAAAAGAGGGAAAAGAAAAAATTTAAAAAGAAAAAGAAAATTGTGGTTCTTTCTTCTTATATTGCATAGTACAATTTTAGCATTTACTTTTACCTGTTGTGGAGGCTGTGAAAAGGAGTCAATGTCTCATACGTATGTCCATGCCCACACCTGACATTTTGCTGTCAGGCTAATGTTTAGTCAAGGTCTATACTTTACCTGCCACCTCACTTTAATTGGAAATTTTTTTTTCAAATCCTAGGTTTATCTGGAGGCATGGTCCACCTTCAGACCTTGGATCTTGGATTCTTCCTTCTGTGTTCATTTATATTTTAGTGTTTTTTGGAGCAGACTCACTTCAAAAATGGGAACAGTAAAGCTTGCTAAAAGTCACTTTCCCAGTGGCCTATCAGTGCAGGAATTGAGATTGGGACCAGTGTTTGCCTGTTGTGGAGACAGTTCTCAGGATCCCTGAGATTTTGAACTTGAGTGTTGGCATCAAGAGAAAAAATTCTCACTCTCTGTGAACTGTGGTAAGCCATTCTTATAGACCGTGGCCACCATTAGAAGATGGCGCCGGCTTCCACTGTGGCCTGTGATAAACAACTCCTTTTATGGAGAGTTGGTGCGCAATCCCTTACCACCCTATGAGAGAGATCCACGTGGCGGCTTAGGATTGGGATGCGGGGGGCTTTATTAAGCTGTGCTTGGGCATGTCGGGCGCGGGCGCTAGAAGATGATACATGACTCAAGGCCTGAATAAACTGTTGAAAGAAGAATCCTGTGTCGTGTTTCCCTTGCCGGTGAGGGGTCACGACAGTGAACATTCTGGGGCAGGTGAGGGATCCTGGAGATCCAGGCCTAACTCTGCTCCAAGGGCTCAGATTAGGTACTGTGGGGGTTTTGTGTTGTAATTCTATTCCATCTCCAGAGACCTGAAAAAGAATTGGTGACAAAGATGTCTGGTTCTCTTGGCCTATATTGTTCCTGAACCTGAGAACAGTAAATAGAAAGTAGAACTAGGAGGAAAATCAGTGCATCTTTCTTTCTACTACTAGAAAAATATACCCATCAAATACTGAAATAAAAATCCTTTTACATGAAAATCAAAAAGTCCAGTTGTTAATAGTCTGGGCTTTTATGACTATCCAGCCATGCCATTGTGCCCGAGGACCCTTTCTGTTTTTCAATCTGCCATCATTTAAATACAGCTATCAGGGGAAAAAGAAGAAAAAAAAGAAAGAGCTAGAGGCTCAGTTGCTTCCAATGATATCTCATTGGCCAGCAGAGAATCATAGAGACTCCTACCTGAAAGGATATTGCTGAATGCAGTTTGTTTTCTACTTTTAGTTTGGGTTTAATTTTGGTTTTGGTTGTTTTGACTGAATCTAGGATTGCTTAAACACTGAGCAACCATCCCCAACACCTTTTACTTTTTAGAGACAGTGTCTCTCTAAGATTTTTAGGGCTCACTACATTGCTGAAGCTGTCTTGGACTTGTGAGCATCCTGCCTCAACCTCCATAGCTACCGGGATTATAGGCATGTGCCACCAGGCCTACCTGGCTTTTTTTTTTTTCCTTTTACGTTCTTAGGTGCTGAGGTTAAAACCCAGAGCCAGGCACATGTGAAACACTTGTTTTACTACTGAGCTGTACCTTGAGCCCTAAACCTGTCATTTTGAAATGTTAGCAACCCATTTAAAAAAATATATATAAGTTTCCAGTGGAATGAATGAAGGATACCTGCACCTGGCCATTAGCAACCAGTTATGCTGGGGTGGCGATGTGCAGAGCCAGTGCAGGGTTTCACAGTGGTATGGAAGAATGGGCATCAAGTGAGGAATGGGTTCTTATGGGCTGTTAAAAGAGAACTGCTGGATAGGTGGCCAGGCTGATATATTGTTCTTTCATATGTGTTGGGTTGGGCATTCCAGGTGGAGAAGGGGTAGAGGGTGAGTGCATTTGGGTGGTTACCCACTGAGATACATCACCAGTCTTTTTTAAAAATATTTTTTCTTTGTTGAGAGATTTTTATTTTGTTTATTTATATGTAGTTCTGAGAATCAAACCCAGTACCTCACATATGCCAGGCAATTGTGCTACCACTGAACCACAGTCCATGCCTCATCCCCAGCACTTTTTATTTATTTATTTGATTTGGCCCTACTGGGATTGAACACTTGGATACTCTCCCACTAAGCAACATCACCATCCCCATTTTGTATTTTGTTTAGAGACAGAGTCTCACTAATTTGCTTAGTTATCATTATTGTTGAGGCTGACTTTCAATTCATGATTCTCTTGCCTCAAGCTCCTGAGCCACTGGGATTACAGGTGTGTGCCTCTGTGCCTCAGTCCCCCCTTTTTTTCTTTCTCGTTTTTTATTATTTTGAGAAAGGGTTAAAGAGTTTCTCAGGACCTCACTAAGTAAATGAGGCTGGCTTTTAACTTCCAATACTCTGGCCTTAGTCTCCACATCCACTGGGAAGACAGACCTATGGCACTGTGCCAATACTAATATAATTTTAAAAGTTGTTTATTCCATGGTGATATGGATCTATTTAAACTTACTATATATATATATATATATATATATATATATATNTGTTTTAAGGTTTGTATAATATGTAACTATATATATTATATTATATTATATTTATATATAATATTCACTTATAAATAAATTTATAAGAATTAGCATATGCCATTTATATAAACATAGATGTAACAAAACATACTCCTAGAAACCAAATATGACCCATAAAATCTTGAACACATATGGACATTTGATTTATATCTTTCTATTCTTTTCCCACACTTATTGTGTAGACAAGTTCAAATCACTGAATGAGTGAATGCAGAGAATTGTGCCAATTTCCATAATTATTAATTGAGGATAATATTTTATTTTCCTACTAGTGGCATTTATTTCCCCAAAATAAATATTGAGTTATAATAATGGGACTCATATCCAAATACAAATAGTAGATTCCAGTTAAAAATTAAGATAAACAGAAACCAACCTTTTGAAGTTTTAACCAGATATCTACATCACCTAGGATTTTTAAATGGTATCCTCTGTTTATGAATGTTTCATTTTTCTGGTCTCTCTTACTTTCATGTCTTTTAGATCTACATGGCCTAAAGAGTCTTAGAATGATTTAATCTCATCCACATGATTTTTTGATGACTGTTTTTTTCCAAACTTGTTTAAACTTTATTTTATTATTTTATTTTGATTTGGTGCTTATGATTTAACACAGTGCCTCACATGTGCTAGGCAAACATTCTACCACTGGGCCAGAATTCTAGCCATGATAACTGCTATTTTTCAATATGTGGTTGGAAACAATTTAAAATACACACATACTCTTTAAGACACTTTACTTAAAACACAACATGCCTCTTATAAAAATATTCCATCAGATAAACATCAAATTTTCTGTATCAAGTTTATGCGTGGGTCTCTTTAGTGAAGAAATACATTGCTTACTTCAAGCAGATGAATATTGGGACTCTTATGGAGATTCATCTTTTAGGCTTGGGTCAAATTCTTATTATTTAATTAAAAATCTTACAATGGAATAACTTTGAGTCTATCTGAACTCTGACTTTAATTACCACCTTTATTCCAGATGTCTGAGGAGAAAACAATAATAATATATTTATACTGATATTTGATAGCTGGACTTTGGTCACTTAAGGTAATTTTTCTGGTCATGATTATAACATATGTGCAAGGTGAATATATACTATTTACCTGGAATGTTTAAAAAGATTAAAAAGACCAACAAATCATACCCACTATTTTATTTGTATAAGAAAGTTCATCTTAAGATTTCAGCTAACACCATCATTTTGTTTTACAACTTCACATTCTTTTTCTAGCACAAGATCTAGCCCATAAACTTTACCATTGGTATCTTGGCCCTAATGCACCTAGGGATGCTGATAACTATGGGGTTCATAGTTACAGATATTTGTGTCTCAGAATTTTGGAGATGACATAAATTATCAATTAATAATCTACTCTCACGGGTTTTGGGGGGGGCTTCTCCATGTGTACCACCTGCCTGCTGAGTGTTCTCATCACTCTCAGCCCCAGAAACTCCTGCTTGGCAAAGTTCAACCATATATTCTCACATCAGAGCCTGTGATTCCTTGTGACTTGTGAGTATTCTACATGTTCTTGAAGGCTTGCTTCTCATTCTCTTCTACTGTCATCGTCAATGTGACCTCACATGATCTTATATTTGTTACTGTATTCTGAACAATTGTAACAATGTATTACTTTATAAGGCATTTATTTTCAATATTGGGGGTGTTCCAGGAAGTCTTTCTTCTAGGGCTCATGTCCTCAGTTCTTTCTAAAAGTCAATAAATAGATGAACCTCTAACTAAAAAATAAATGATGTTATCACTATTAATACCTGAACATTAAAATAAATAAACAATGTTTAAAACTCTGAACCCATAGGTATAAGGACTTAGATTACATAGAATAATTTGTTGGAAGACACAAACTACCAAAATGCATTGTGTTCTTGGTGATCATCATACTAGGAAGAAATTATTGGTTTCAGCATTGGATTCTCATCAAGCTATGGGTTTATTAAGGGTAGGACACTGATGTTTTCTTCTGTAACCATGACATGGCATCAATCATAAGTAAAAAAGAAAAAAAAATAACAGAAATAGGAAATGGTTCCCTCAGGAAAAGACAGAAAAAATTACAAGCACACTGTGATAGTGCACAGAATATCCAAAATGTGGCCTCTGTCTACTGGGGCATCTACAGAAAACAGGAACTCATAGACCTGCTGGGAGAAAGAAAAATGTTGCAATCCTCCAGCTAATTGGGCTTTATTATTTGAAATTATAGAAAAATTAGGCATTGATAAAACAATATTTCTTGTAGGGCTGAAAGCTGAAGGTACATTTGCAAGAATATAAAATAGATGCCCAGATCTATTCAGTACAGAAATATTGTTAGGAAATGAAGTACAGAAGTAGCCCAAATGTCCATCATTTGGTTAGTTCCAACTTTGGTCTATCTACACCATGGAAAGTTAAGATTTTTGCATATGTGGAGTGTTTTCCAGGTTGTTTCATTGAGTGAAAAATAAAGTGCAGACAGGATATAGAGGAGCACTCTCTTTTGGGTAAGAAAGAAATTTACATAATAACATGTTATTATTATTGTCTCCTACCAGAACAAGAAACAGTAAGAATATATACTAGAAACAAATTAAAACATATGTTCATGAGGGGCAATGGAAAAAAAAGATTAGTGGGGATGGAGTATAGGTGATATTTCAGTGTATTTTAACATGGGTTTATATTTGAGTCACATAAACAACAACCATGTTCAAAACATAGAATTAAATTAAATAACAAAAATCAAGCCCGACAGACAGGCAAGAGTCTGACCACCCAAACATGAACCATATTATTCTGTGAATAATTAATTTCTTAAACTTGCATGATTTCCAGAACCTTTTTCTGTAATGTGAACAAAATTTTTACCTAAAGTAGCAACTCTTGTTGTGGTGTAAACTTTACTGGTCAGTAATTGGGAATAAAGGATGCCAGGATTCATATGCAATGTTTAGTGTCAGCACAGCAAGGGACCACATGGGTTTTATGCTTTCTCCATTAGGCTGGAGTTTACAAGGGCAGGGGCCACTTCTTATCTATAATGAGCAGCCTGCTGGATACACAGATATGACTATTAATACACACTGAAGAATTCTTTGACAGTTTAATGCCAAGAACACAGAGAGAACTTGAGACTTACTTTCAGGTCCAGATTTCAGAAGCTTGGCTATACACACTTGGGGAAAAGTGACCAGTCCTAGACCCTGTGTGAGTACATATTTGAATGTTATGGTAGCCTAGGCAGACAAAGGTGGGGTCTTCCAAGTTATTAAGTCATGTGGATAGAATCATGGAATAAAATTATTGTCCTTTATTAAAATGAGCCACAAAGAAACTTCTCACCTCATCCTGTGAGGACACAGATGGTGCACTTCCTTACTCTCATCAAGCTGGTATAATAAATTATGGTAGCCTGGGTGGTTTATAAGCCACAGACAGTCATTTTTCACAGTTTGTAAGATCAAGAACCAAGGCAATTCAATGGCTTGTGATAACATTCCTAATGGATGGAAGCTTCTGGCTGTGTCCTCATGTGGTGGAAGAAGCCAGATAGCCTGTTGCACCTGTTCATAAGAACATTCATTTCATTGATGAAGTCTCCATCCCCAGGACCTCATCACCTCCCCAAAGACTCAATTCCTAATAGCATCACCTTAATGAGAGGAGTTCAACCAAGGTACTCGAGGGGACATAAACCTTCCAACTAGAGCTGTCTATAAAAAAAGCAGGTTCTCAATAGTCTATAAACATGTGAAAACTTGATCTTGGGCATCTGAGATTTCAGAAGTTCACAGATAAAATTCTTTTGCTTGTAAGGTATGTAGTTTCTAGTACTTTCTTAGAGCAATTCAAACAGACTAAAATATATTTCAAGTGATAATGCTCTTTTCAATGGTTTCTCCAATATGAACACTTCTCTGAATTTTACACAGGTTATCAACTCTCTGGACATCCCTCCATGTGTGCGTCTATGTACAGGTACATACAACAGCAAAGAGCTTGAGGTTTTCCACCAAGCCCCCTCCTCATATTCTGCATTTCTACATGTCAAATTTGGACACCACATACTTGGCTTCATTTCTACAAGTGAGCAGTCAGGTAGGCCCCGGCATCCTGTGGTGTTACTCTCTGAGCCACCTCTTTAATATAGGAGAGAAGCCTGCTTCTACCCTGTACTCTAGCCTCTGCTCTCACCTCCTCAGGGGCCCTGCCTGTATCCTGGTTATAGCCAGGCCTTCCATTGCACCTGCACCTCCTCTTCCTGCTCTATGACCTGAACATTACTTGCTATCACTTTATGATGCTCATTTATGCATTTCCCCCTCTGTTCCCACAGCTATAATGAAGCTACCATTTGCTAGCTGTGTGACCTTAAGCAAGTTAACTCTACACAGCTCAGTATCCCTATCCTGCAAGGTGGGTGTAAACATGGCTTCTGCTCATGGAGTTCTTATTGCCAGTGAAGGGGGAAGATATAAAAGTCCCAAACACAATAGTCCAGTATATGGTCATCAATGGCTCTTGATGCCATTAAGTGTCACCAATATAGCTGTCAAACCCACTTCACAACATGGGAAACATGAATCCCTGAAAGTAAAGAAAAAAAATTAATGAAATTTACCTGGCCAGTGGTCTCAGGTCTGCTCTGACTCCAGATTCCCTGCCCTCAACCAGAGCTCAGGGCCAGGATGAATACAAAGGTGCCACATGAAGAGAGGACTAAGCTGATAAAGACAGTTTCATGAATAGACAAAAGGGAAAGAATTATGGAAAGGAGCCGTATCCTATATCTGACCTGGAGAATCAGGAGATTTTACCTTCACATCAACTCACTTCTCTTGAGAATAATATTGTACTGAAAATAGACCACTGATATAGATTCATCATCAATTCAGACAATGAAGGACATGCTGGAAGTTACCAAGCTGGTTAGGGCATGTACAAGCAGTCAAAGCCAGAGATAGGAGGTCCTCAAATGGTTCACATGAGACCTTTTGCTTCCTGCATCTTCATTCTCTGGCTGACACCATGGCAGGCTGAGCTTGGACATGGAAGGTCCTGTGTGCTGGCAGGTGACATCCCCAGAAAATAGCATCTATACATCTTTTCACAAGTTTACTCACTCTACTCAGCCACCAACAAGAATGGAATTATATCATTTGTGAGAAATGAATGAACTTGGAGAACATCACACTAAATAAAATAAATTAGACTCTGAAAGTCCACTGTCAAGTGTATTCTCTCATATGTGAAAGGTAAAAGGAAAAATGAAATGAAAAAAAGTGGATCTTACAAAAATTGAAGGGAGAATAGTTGAGTTTAGACTGATGGAAGAGAGGATAAGATAGATAATTCAGGAACTGAGAAAAGAGACTGATCGATGATGTTATGCCCATACATGTATGTGTCACTATGAATATACTATTAAAATAATTATAATGTCCTAATAAAAATGACTTGTTTTGGTATCAGTGACTGAAATTCAGCATGCTTCAACATTAAGCCATATCTTCATCACCAGTCCTTTTTTTTTTTAAACAGGGTTTTGGTAAGTTGTTCAGGGCTTTGCCAAAAAAGCTAAAGCTGGGTGCCCACAAAGCAAAAGATACAAAGTTCTGTACTCCCCCTGACTCATGGAGCACTCACTATGCACCAAGTGCCAACTATCTATGACTTCATTTATTTATTATCATAGTCTTGGGAAACAAGTGGCATCAACCCCATCTTACAGATAAATAAATAGATGTTGTGAGAAGTTAAAAATATATTCAAGCTGGGTGCAGTGGCAAATGTCTGCAATCCCATCAGCTTAGGAGACTGAAGCAGAAGGATTGTGAGTTCAAAGCCAACCTCAGCAAAAGTGAGGTGCTGGCAAAGATGGGGGCAGGCCTAGGGGATAAAATTTCCCACAGCACATGAAGTCCTGGGCTTCCTCCTCCCCCAAATGAGTCTTGCCTTATCACACATATGCTTGTTCAACTATTTATGATTTTCTCCTATTTTATATTTATTTTGCACATGGCTTTGGAGGTCTTATGCTTTGGCATTCCATATAATTTTTTTCTGCAGCATTCAAACTACCCCAGAGCCAACCATGTGGAATATTACCTGTAAAGGTTACAGTTTTTATTAAGAGATAGCTAACATGTTCCACTGGGAAAGCCACAGTTCTGTGTTTTCCAGGGGGGATATTTGTCATCTTTTATAGACATTAAAATTACAGGCCTGCAGAGACAGAATTTAAAGATGTCCTTTCCTTAAAACCTGCAACTCTTTACGCTATTACTTGCACCACATTTCCCTGGCCTCATCCATCTGGATGAGTGCCTCTCCATTCTCAGATTCAGAAGTAATGTGCAGTTGTGTCATGGAAAGGCTGTGGAAGGAGGAAATTTTAGCATACTAGTGAGGTTTCTTGTAGCTGCAGAAGAGAGACATCAGCTCCAACAGTTCTACTCAGCCCTGAGGACTGTGTTCTGTATGGTACAATGAGGATAATTTCTTTCAACAATGTTTGCTTCTTTAAGTTGTATCCTCAAAAGATAAGTCATTTTTTTTTAAAAATAGGGAATGTTGATTAATTTTAGTTTCCCATTTGTTCTAAGTTTAATGACTTCTAATGATATAAATTATATATGGAATGTCATCTAGAGATTTCAAACATTACTTATTTGTATATATATACAAATATATATATATATATATATATATATATATATATATAATATAAAGGAAAACATGAGTTTTAACTTAATATTTTATAAACGTGTATTTTATTTATTTTCATGTGGTGTTGAGGATTGAACGCAGGACCTCACACATGCTAGGCAAGTGCGCTACCACTGAGCCATAAGCCCAGCTCTAATTTAGCAATTTTTTACTTATAAATTTGCTTCTGTGATATTCATAAATGAAACAGAAATATTATTGAGGTGAATTCTATAACTTAACTAATTATAAGAATTTAAATTTTTAGAAGGAAATAAAATTCTATGTTCAAAACTTCATTTTATAGAGAGCAATGTCACAATGCTATAAACTACTTAAATTTCTCATGAAGTGTTTGGATCAAATTTAACTAAAAAAATTAAAAATTACATGATCCTGAACTCTCTCGGTTAGAAAATGATAAAAGAGAGAATCATGATTAAAAGATTTGGAAGCACACTGAACATTTTTGAAAATCAAATGATCATGCTAGTAGTTTCCTATTTCTGGATTAGAAATGCCCAAGAATACAATCTCCAAGCTTGGAGGAAGAATAGTGTTCATTAGTTCTTTATGTATTAGTTTCATATGTGTATGTATATATA
>NW_026005707.1:188570-198460 GCF_001458135.2 Marmota marmota marmota | reverse complement strand
AAAAAAAAAAAAAAAAAAAAAAAAAAACAAACAAACAAAAAAAAAAAACCTTTTCTCTTCTAGTGGCTTTTCTCATGAGAAACTTTAAGTAGCATAATATGAATAGCACAAGTATAAGTGAATGCTAAGCTGTATTTACTACTCTGTCAATATACAAAAGCAACTGATAAATCTCACCTCTATTTCTGAAAAATAGCTGCCATTCATTTGTCCAAATATTGTCCAGAGTTTTGCTCATCATGTTGCTGGAATTAAGGAGATTCAAGGCAGATGTGCACACAGGACTGATATCTGTTGAGTGATTGGTTTTTCCTTCCTTGAGGTGCCAGCCATTCTCTCTAGTGTTCTTCATAGATTTTCAGCACAAGTAGTGCCATAAGGTAGAGGGTTCTACCTACATGAACCTCAGTCCCAAACCCTTTGCTTGATTTTAAAGCAATCTCCCCTCCCTGTTTCCCTTTTTCCATATTTACATTAATAAATAGAAGGGGAGGATGGGGAGGGTTGGCTATAGTGGTGAAGTTGAGCTGTGTGACAATGACAAAACAAAGCATGTGAGTCTGGTGAAATGATTATGTTCTTTCCTCTGATTTCCTAGACTGTGCTGTGCTAGGAGTGAGCTCAATGTGCACATGCTGGGGAGGGACATGCCACAGGATTTATCTTAGCTTATCTTTATCTATGTTATATATTCCCTAGGATGCTTTCTCACAACAATGGTTCAGCAGTACAGCTGGAAAGAGAGAGTAGTGTTTCCGTTTTCTTTACAATATCATTATAATATATTTAAAATATATAATATATTTAAATATAATATATTTAAATTATAATATATTTAATAATATATATTTGATGTGTATTATTTAGTAATAGGATTGTTTGTGGTTACAAACTTTAGATAGCAGGATAACTAAAAAACATATTTTTCTGTGGTTTCTCCTATCACTAAATGGAGGAAATTACTTGTGGATTACATAAAATTTTGTCCCCTTCTTTAATGCACACTATCAGAAAATAGTCTAAGTTTTACTGAGAGTAATAGTAATTTATTTTCAGAAAACAGTTTTCCAATTACTTTAAGGCAATGAAGAAACAAATCTATGAGTTTCTAAATATTATTGCAAATTCACAGCAGCATCTATATACTCCTGCTTTTCATTACCCCAGTTTCTAGAATAGCATATTTCTCAGTCACACTGAACTTAACATTGTCATCCAACAGCCTTGAGCTACAGGTGAGTGAAACATGTCATTCAGTGAGTTATATAATGCTTGGTTTTGTAAGGCTCAAATATATAAAATGAATTAAAGCAGATCCTAATATATCATAGAAATGTTGTGAGTGAATGGAAAATTTGTTTTGCTCTCTTCCATAATATACTTTTTTCATTGAGAATAGACAATTTGGAAAAAAAAAAAATTGAATCCAGGGTGCTTAATCACTGAGCAACATCCCCAGCAATTTTATATTTTATTTTGAGTCAAGGTCTCAATACATTGTTTAAACCCTTTCTAAGTTACTGAGGCTGACTTTGAACTTGTGATCCTCATCTCTCAGACTCTGGAGCCAGTGGAATATCAAGTATGTGCCACTGCAACTGTTCTAAAACAATTTTTCGAATACCAAAGCAGAAAAGCTTCCTAGATTGTAAAAAGGACAATGAAACAGACAGTGGGTGATGAGTGCCAAAAACAGAAAAGAGGAAAAAGTAAATGTACCTCAGGTTTTATAGCACATAGGGTGATTACGGTCTATTATAATTACTTATACAATTCAATATAACCAGAGAAAATGTTCCCAGCTTCAAACAAAAAAAATGATAATATTTGAGAAGATGGAAATTGCCCTGATTAGAAAACTACACATTGTTTACAGATGTTGAACTGTAGTGCTGGATCCCATATCCAAGAACAAATACTAGGTTCCAATTAAAAATTAAAATTAACAAAACTCAAGCCTTCAATGTTTTAACCAAGAAGCTATATCACCTTGGATTTTTAAATAGTAATCCATATTCATAAACATTTAACTTTTCAATTTCTCTTAATATCTTGCCTTATGGATCTACATATTCTAAAGTGTCATGAAATGATTTAGCCTCACATTCATGATTTTAAGATGACTAAATTTTTGTAGCTATAAGTGATTTTAAACACATACCTTTTATTTCAGATATTTGAATTAAAGCATAAATATGGCTTGAATAGAAAATATTCCATGACTTGGTCAACATCAAATTTTCTGTATCAACTTATTCTTAGGTATCTGAACTGAAGAACTGCTTACTTCTTGAAGAAGAAAATTGAAAATCTTGTTGTGGTCCATGTTTCAGGCTAGGATCAAATGCTTTTTCTTTAATAAAAATGCATTACATTACAATAGAATTACTGTGAATCTGTTTTAACTATGACTTTAATAACTACTCTAATTCCAGATCACTGAGTATAAAACATTATAGTATATTTCTACTAATATTTGATAACTGGACATAACTAATATAGGGTAGTTATTCAGGTAATGATAATAGCATGTAGGTAAGATGAATATCTACACCAGAGATTCAGACCCAGTCCTAAAATACCACCAAATAACTTTCTACTCATATCGATCACAAATTCTAATATAATATTTTTTGAGCCAACAACAGATGTAGTCATTATAAAAAATAACCGAATTAAATCTCCCACGTCACAAATATGGGGAACTACAAAATTAAAACATAATGACCAAAATTTCTATAGAGGTCATTATATGTCAGAAACACTTCCATATTTGATATTTTATTTTTTTCACAGATAATATCTCTAGAATTAAGGTAATCTGATGGCCCACATTTATAGATGAGATGATTGAAATTCATCATCATAGACTGTCCAAGGTCATATTTGAACTCTATGAAAGAACATGGATGAAAATTCAAACAATATTTCATAGTGTATTGTTCAATATTTTTTCAGTTGATGCATTAAAGATATTAGGACTAGTAATAATCCAGAATGAAGACAGCACTAAAATAATATACCTAGCTGTACACCTTCTTTGTTGAGATTCAATTCTTGAGGGAGTTAAAATTCTCTACTATTATGCAATCTTCCCAATTTAATACACCAAAAATTGTAAAGTTTCCAATATGTACTTTGGGCTTAGTCAGGAAGAGAAAGATGAAAACTAATAAGGCACTACTCTAAAAACACCTCAGGATGTGAACATAATCAAAAACTCTTTTCAATAATATATGGTAATTCTGAACATATAGGAAATATAATGCACAGTGGGAAACCTTCAATCATTACATAATGTGGATCATTTTTTAAGAAATAATATGAAAATGACATCTGAAGTGTGTCAAAGGGACTTGGGTGCTAAAGTGGAAAAATGATGTATTGGGGTTAATCCTCACATTTCCTGATGGTAATCATATAGGCTGAAATCAACAAATGTGATAGATACTACTTGAAATAAAGACTTTTTCTTTATTTTCTCCTAAGATGTACACTATGTGATTCCTTGACCAAAAGATGAAAAAGACCAACAAACTATATGATTATATTACCATAAAAAATGCATTCTTCTCTGAAGTTGGCCTTGGGATCTCAGCCAACACCATCCTTCTTCTTTTCCACATGTTCACAATCCTTTTCCAGCACACGCTAAAGACCACCGACCTCATCATTGCTCTCTTGGCCTTAAGTCACTTAGGTATGAGGATAATTATGGGTTCATAGCTTCAAATGTGTATTTGTCTCCAGATTTGGGGGATGAAATCAAATGTAAACCACCTATCTACTTACACAGATTTTTGAGGGACTTCTCCATTTGTGTGACTTGCCTTCTCAGTGTTTTCTAGGCCATTACTCTCAGCCCAAGAAGCTCCTGCTTGGCGAAGTTTAAACATAAATCTTCACATCATATTCTTTGTTCCCTTTTGTTCCTGTGGCTCTTCTACGTGTCCTTGAGTGCTCATTTCTCATTTTTTTACTGCATTCACGAATGTGACTTCAGGTGGTCTTGTATTTATTACTGAATCTTGCACAATTTTACCAATGAATTACTTCCTCTGGCATTTATTTTCCATATTGTGTGTATTCAGGGATGTCTTCCTTATAGGGCTCAGGTCCCTCTCAAGTGGGTACATGGTGGATCTCTTTTGCAGGCATAAGAGGAACTTCCAACACCTTCACAACCTGTTTCCAAAGGCATCCCATGCAGAGATGGCCACATGGACCATCCTGCTGCTAATGGCCATTTTCATACTCATGTACTGTTTGGACTGCATCTTCTCTTCCTCAAGAACTTTGTGGTACAATGACCATATTTTTCATTCTATACAGATGATGTTGTCCAATGCCTGTGTCACAAATAGTCCTTTCTTAATCTTCTGAACTGAAGAATGAATCATTAACTTCTTGAAATCCTTTTTGGGGAAGAGAGCACATATTTAACAACCGAGGAAAGAATAAGTTACCTTAATGTTTCAATATACTGGCTTCTTTTAAAAAATATTTATTTTTTAGTTGTAGTTGGACACAATACCTTTATTTTATTCATTTATTTTTAGGTGGTGCTGAGGATTAAACCCAGGGATTTGCATGTGTGAGGTGAGTGCTCTACCACTGAGACACAACCCCAGCCCAATATACTGGCCTCTTAACAAGAATCATGGCATAGAAATATATAGTCTGTGTTAAGTAAATGTGAAGATATGCATATTTTGTTAATCTATTTAGTTTGAGACAGATGAATAACAAATATATCATAGAAATGCCAATCATGAACCTTTTTTTCAGATAACAAAAGGGCCCAATATATCTGCTTTGCATTAGCAAGTGATTTTTATGAAGTGTATCTCACCTTCATGGCCTGAGTTAGCCTCTTATTAACACATTGAAACTTTACAGCACTTTTTAATAAGTGTTTCAATGAACTGAATTTTGCCAAATTAAATTTGTGAACATGTATTGCCCTGAATTGCCACCTGATCCATTGATTGCCTTTTTATTGATTTACTAAAACATTGATTGGAGGAACTCAAGTAATCATAGGTACAACAGTGCTCAGAGTAGCATTATGAATGATAGCCCATGGTGGAAATAAGTCAATGTCCAAAAAACATACAAATGTATAAACAAAGCATGGTCTGGGAATAAAATGAAATGTATGTCAAACTGGAATAGAAAACTAAGTCTTTGAGGAAGTACTTTGTGAACATTTAAGTCATTATTCCAAGTGAACAGTCAGTCACAAAAGAACTAATGCTAGGACTGCTGTTGAGGCTCAGTGATAGCATGCTTGCCTGGCACTTGTGAGGCTCTCAGTTTCATCATCAGCACCACATATAAATAAATATATAAATAAAATGTAGTTATTGAGTGTGTGTGTGTATATATATATATATATATATAGAGAGAGAGAGAGAGAGAGAGAATTATATATATATATATATATATATATATATATATATATATATATACACACACAATTGGACATATATATATCCAATGTTATAAGACTCTAATATAGAAGGGGGAACTGAGAGCAGAAACTTATATATATACAGAAAGGAATAGCAGTCACCAGGGACTGAGAAAGAGGATTAGTGAGAAATTCACATTTAAGAGATACACATGACAGTGTAGGACAATTAAAAAGTGCTGTAGATGGATGGTGAGTGTTCTCACAATAGTATTATTGTGCTTGCTGACTTTGCCTGTACTCTTGGAAAGCATCAGAGTAGTAATTTTTTTTTTTATGTAACCTTACCATAATAAAAAGTGCCCAATGGCCTTCATTATGTTAAGTGAAATATACTGGATACAGGAGAACAAACACCACATGTTCTCACTCATTTATACAAAGCAATAGGTAAATAGAGTAGAAAATAATAAAAAGTGGTCACCAGAGAATTGGAATAGAAGGGAGGGTACAGAATGCACGGGTTCAGTAAGGGACACCAAGATTAGAGTGGAGGAGTCACTTTTGGTACTTCTTTGTCACAGTAGGGTAATTATTGGTTAAAATGACCTGAAATTGTGCTTCAAAATAAAATCCTGACACATAAAAATGATTAACATTTGGAGAGATGAAAATATTAATTACTATGATCTCATTACTATGATTTATGTACATGTATTGAATAACCAAAAAGTACCCCATAAAAATTGACATTTAAATAACATCTTTAAAAAGCATTTTAGTGACTTTAAAAAGAGTTGTATAAAATTCTATAAAACATAAAAAAATCTACATATCAAAATTCTCAAAATGTCAAAATACATCTTTCTAAATATTTTAAGGCATTTTATTGAATTGGGTCCAAATTATTGATTTCTTTCTCCACCCTGCAAAAATTGAACCCAGCATTGATTAACCACTGAGCTACATCCCCAGCCCTATTTATTTATTTATTTATATTTGTTTTGCAACAGGGTTTGAATAATTGTGTGGACCCTTACTAAGTTGTTCAAGGCTTGCCTCAAATTTATAATTTTTTTTGGATCATCCACTCAAGTTGCTGGGATTACATGTGTGGGCTACCTTGTAATCTATTCAAAAAGGTGATAAAATGTTATGGATTCAGCTAAGCAGCCATCTGTTCTGCTCAGCCTTTCAAGAATATGTTGCCTTAAGTAGAAACAGTCTCTTTATTTTCTGGAAATAGTGTTTCACATGACTTCAAAATTTCAAATTCAAATTGTAGGAAATACATAGAAAATGCTAGCTTTTATAAAATACTATTATTAAAATTATAGATTTATATTATCATTTTAATTTAAAAATAAAATAAATTATAGTTGCATTTCTAAAAAGATGACAGTACTATATGTCACTGAATATTTTAACAGATGAATTATGGAAATTGTTACAATGTCATGTATCTTCTATTCTGTTAACTTATAATGTCACTGCTCCTATCTGATAATTTTGCCTTAAAATTATAACATAGAGAAGCCACAGAAAATTGAGTACTGAAGCATATAACCTTTAGGAGGGTATATCTTCTACATGATGAAATCATCAAAATGCACAATAGCAGAGCCTAGATTAATGATCATGTCCAACTAGTTGAGAGGATACAATACTGGCCAGAGGAGTGGTAGAATGTTACAAGAATGCAGGGAAGATATGAACATGTGAAGAGACCATTCACAAAATAAGCTCTATAGATAGCATGTAGACATCTGAAAAGATGCTCAACAGCACATGTCACAGGGGGGGATAGAATTAAAAGTACTAAAATATCCCACCAACCATTCATAAATGGCACATTCACATAAAATTCCAAAGTAAAATAAAGAGAATTCTACATGTCAAAATTATAAAGGTATCAACATATATATTTTTAAAAATGTTTTAAGGCATTTTAGTGAATTGGATCCAAATTATTTTGGATTATTTGGATGATTCTGGTTGGTGGCAGAGCACAGAAAGTCTCTTTGATTTTTGCTGGGATATCAAATACAGTTCTTTGGGGAAGAAACAGTGTATATTTTATTTTATTTCTTAAAGTTACCATAGGATCCAGCAATCACAATTCCAGGTTTTACCCAGATTATTTGTGGGCTGGGGATGTGGCTCAAGAGGTAACGCATTCACCTGGCATGCACGGGGTACAGGGTTTGATCCTCAGCACCACATAAAGTAAAAATAAAGATGTTGTGTCCGCCGAAAACTGAAAAAAATATATATTAAAAAATTCTCTCTCTCTCTCTCTCTCTCTTTCTCTCTCTCTCTCTTAAAAAAAGAAGCCTCAGTCAGAGCAGCCAGGGCTATATTCAAAGCATATAATGGATTACTGCTACAAATGTGTTTATGGCAGCTTTCTTCCCTAACACTAAATTGAAAGAAAAAGAGACACTCTTATGCAAATTAATGGGGAAGCAGATACTGTACTTCCAGGAAAATTTTATTCAACAAAAAAGTGTAGTCTATTGATTACCTCAACAGGAATAAAACTTAAATGCATTTTACTACATGAAAGAAGTCAGGATAGAAAGGGTACTTCTTTTTTAATATGTATTTTTTAGTTGTACACAATACCTTAATTTTTTTTAAATTTATTTTTATGTGTGCTGAGGATCAAACCCAGGTCTATATGCACATGCTAGACAAGCACATTACTTCTGAGCCACAACCCCAGCCTGAGTACTTCTTTTACTACATTTATATGGCATTGCTGAAAAGTAGATAATATAGAATAGACATGAGACCACTGCTTTCAGGGTAAGATAAAAATGTAACCATTGTGAATGTGGCCTGGCATCCTGTGCTTGCAGTCCCAGCTGCTCAGGAAGCTGACACAAGAGAGAATATAAAACACCTAGGTAACGATTTAAGGTGGAGGAACTTTTCTGTACTCTGCTATGGTGACACATAAATAAATGCCTGGCATGTTTCAAAACTATAGAATTCAGTTTACATAGAGTGAAATTTAATGTTGGAAAATTATATATATATATATATATATATATAAAATCTGGTAACAGTGGTCCACTTTACCTTTGGAACATAGCCCTTGCTGCTTTTTTTAAGAGGGACATATTTTTTTTCTCTCTTCTCACTCTCCTCCTCAGGAACCTGGGGGCAGGGTACAAGATGCCTTTGAGTTTTCTGTTCTGCATGGGAAAGATATGTTACCAGAAGAACTAAGAAGTGTCTATCTCGCAAATTAAAATGGGAATTTCAATACACCATTAGGGAGCATCTGAGACCCTCTTCCAGGGAATACCTGGAATGCAGCCTTTGGATAGCTTCTTTAAAAAGCCTTCTGTTTTGTATAATGGGAAGAATTGCAGCCACTGGGACCAAAGTCCCTATGTTTCTCCTTTGCAGACAAATAAATAAAACTTCTTATTATTATTAATTTTTTTCTAAATCATATCCTTGCCATTGGATTGGCATTTTGAAAAAGGACCAAGATTTCAGTAACTAAATTGGAGACCAAGATGAGACCCAAGAGCAGCCACTGCTTTGGCTTTCTTTGGCAGGCTGAGAATGTAAGGCAATTTTTTTTGAGAGCTGAGTGCTGGAAAGCTAGGAGACCTAGTATGCCTGGCTCAAACCACAGGAGTTATTCCTGTGAATAAATGAGGAACCATTCAAGCAGATGCCAAAGATCCCTCCCATCTTCTTCCCTGAACAGTGTAGATTGCTCCAGCAAGGTATATTTTAAGAAAAATGAAACTGAATGCAGTAAAGTTGTAAAATATGGGCAATTTGCTGAGATCCTCCCATGTAAACACCATTTGGCTCCACTTCCATTTCCATTTTTTTGCCATTCCAGAACAAGGAGTGAACTAGAGTGCTCAAATTCACAGTATTGTTCTTACATTAAAACCAAACAAACACTTTTTTTATATCCATTACACTCATTGTCTGACAGTTAACTAGACTAGTTTAATGCAAGTGGGAGATGAAAGCTGTCAGTCACAATGACCATAAAAATGGGTTCCAGTACTATTAACTTATAACCTGGAAACAAAATTGTCTTCCCTTTTATGGCTATTACCTATTGGGATAGGAGATATATCTAGGTGTAGCTCTGCCTACTGCCTACAGAGCTAAAGTACAAGGGACTCCCCAAATCTCCATGTATGCAAGCATCTGTGTATTTGTTCTGCTGATTGTTGCACAGGAAGGTCCCTACCAATCCCTGTATTGTCAATATGACATTCATTGGACAGAGTGCAATATATATATATATATATATATATATATAGAGAGAGAGAGAGAGAGAGAGAGAGAGAGAGTTTCTTGGTACAACTGACAGTGGAGAACTCACTTGTTAAAGGCATTATGATGATGGTAAGGGAGACAGGTCAAACAAAAGTACCCTGTGTGTGACCCCATGAGTGCAAACTGGAAGGAAGAAAAATCAAAACACAGTGTTTTT
>NW_026005707.1:118742-188510 GCF_001458135.2 Marmota marmota marmota | reverse complement strand
TATATATATATATATATATATCAGATAGTTTGAGCCCTCTCTTGGGGAAAAAATGATGTGTAAATTAAATGTACTGATAACATACCCCGAAAGCAACAATTTTATTTGTATGTGCCACCCAGGGAAAGAAAACAGAGCCTAATTTGCTTGAGATCTGCTAAAAATAAAGCCTTTTTTGAAAAAAGGGACATAGAGTAAGATGATCAATGTTATTTTAAGCAAGATTTTGTTTTAGAAGAAAATGACTTACACCAGGAGAAACAAATAACCTTTTAAGAATGAGGCTTTAATGGGTTTCGTTCTCTTCTGGACAATTTTTTAAGATGTAAATTGAGTGAGGTTTCCCAAATATCCTAATCTGCCTCTTCTGCCTGATAAAATACTTCACCCTGATGAGTTACAAGTTGTATGAGATTTGAGAGCAATAAAATATCTATTAAAGTGTAATAGTCAGGGCTAGTGTTGTGGCTCATTGGTACAACACTTCTTTAGCATGTGTGAGGCACTGCGTTTGATTCTCAGCACCACATACCAATAAATAAATAAAATGTAAAACTACATCAACAATGAATAAAAATTTTAAAATTGTGACGTTCATTGTTTTTAGAATATTTTTACAGAGAAACAAATGACATAAAATTTTCACTGAGTTTGATTTTCATGAAAAACCTAAATATTATGTGACCAGAGATATGTCTACATCAAAAACTAAATATGTTTTTCTGAGTCTCATCTAAATATTCTGTATAGCTTATGAAATAAAATTCCATAAAGATTCATCCAATAAGTGCTCTCTTTTATACATTTAATCTGGCTTAAATGGGCCAAACTCCCTTTGGAAAAAAATTGCTTATATCTGTCTGCTTTGATTAAGTCTAGTTCCGATAATTAAATAATAAGGGTATCCTTGACTTTTGCTAGTATTTCTAACCCATACAAACCTGTAATTATCTGTGGATTTTTCACTTTACTGTGAATGTTAAATTTAGTTAATTTAAGGATATCTGTGTAGCATTAAATCAAATAAGTAGGTTTTCTTTGTATATTAAATACATTCATGTTCTTCTAGTATACAAGTTTTAAAATATAAAGCTCAGAAGAGCATATTATCAAGTTGGTTTTCTCTAAACAAACTAAAGTTGTCTGCAATGATAATATTAGGTTTGTTGAAATAGCAAATTTAATTGGGGATTTATTTATGTAATTTAATATTTTGTAACTAGACCTGTTATTTATAAGATGTGTATAATTTTGTACTACTTTTTACACTGGGGTGGAAATTTAAATGTATTTTTGAAAGATAATAGGATGATCTGTTTAAAGATTAATATTGTGAAACATGAAAACATTTTGCCACTTGCCCACCAAAAGGAGTTAAACCCTCTATCAGCATTTGTTTGATTCACTTCAAGATGTAATGTCATATTGTGTTAAATAACATTTATGTAGACTCAGAAAAGAGTCTATATAAAAAGCATAAAATGACATTTAAGAAAGAGGAAGAGAATATCTTCAGAAATGAAACACATTACCTAAGATTTCTCAAGATCCCCACCTCACATGAGTTCAGACTCTGCCTCTAATCTTATTCCGTGGTAAATAAATTGTTGTTACAAAAAGTACTGTGAATTAAAAATAAACAGGAGATATAATATTTAACTCTTTGTGATTTGGGATTATAAAAATCATGCTTCTTGATCATAGATATTATATAAACTTGATATGATTATGCTATTGTTAATATTTTGTATATTTAAAAATATATTTATTTTTTAGTTGGAGTTGGACACAATACCTTTATTTTGTTTATTTTTATGTGGTACAGAGGATCAAACCCAGTGCCTCAAATGTGTTAGGGGTGTTCTCTACTGCTGAGCCACAACCCAGCCCTTATTTTGTATATTTCTTTAAACTTTAAAACATTGCCTTTTAGTGATTTGCAGAAGTACTCTTGCTAATGGGCCAATCTGAGTTAATTTGAGATAATAAGCCATCACCTATGTGACAGACAGAATAAAAGCCTACTTTCTAGTGCTAATAGTGACACCAATTAAATAGAAGGGGTAACTTTAAAATTAAAACACATTACTACCCTTAAGTTTGGGAAAATTGGCCTGCTGGATGTTTAAAACCAAAAACATGGAGGCTAAAATCAAGGAAGTAAAAGAGACAAAGAGTAAACTGTCAATATTTGGCCCTTGCACTTTAAGGTCAGCCAAAACTCAGAGATGGATAGGAACAGTCTTAGTGCTCTCAAACTTCAGTGACTTACCTAAATGGCTAAACAGAGAGAAAAAGAGGACCTCAGAGAACAGGAAGTCAACCCGTGCACATTCTGCAAAGAGGAGCAACTAAAGAGGGGAATGTCCCTGATAGTTTCAAGAGAAACCCCATATGTTCAGTAAGACAATGACCCATTTCAGAAGATGGCATCCCTGGGAAAGGAAAGTTAAAGGAGCCAAGAGGCTTCACCCACATTCCAAAGAGTGATCTCTGGGAAATCTCTGCTGACTCTCAACAGTAAATAAAAACAAGGTTGGTTTTGACCAACTTAGTCTTAAAAACCTGGCAGGAGGGTACAGTGAAATTGCAGTACTACATGGATAGTTAAAAGGAAAAAAATAATATTTTTAATGTAAGTTAAGATGAACCCTTGTGACAGCTCTCCCATCATTAAGCAAACCTGAAGGCTGTAGAGAAAAAAAGTTTTCTTTTTTTATGTTGGTATGTCCAATATTTAATAAGAACTGTTCTTCATTTCAGAGACTAGATGAAATACTAATAGCTTTTGTATTAAATGCTTACAATTAAAGTAAAACTTTGCTGTCATGTTTATTGTTGTACCAGCATAAAACTCCCCAATGTATGCCTTGTCCCATCACCTGAAAACTGGCACCATGAACCTATTGACTAACGTGATGCTCAATATCCTGAAGTATCCATGCTCCATCTGAAAGAAAGGAAAGATTTTGGGTCACTTCTCCCTCTCTCAAGAGGAAGACACTCAGAAATGTCTCACTCAATTTTCCATAGAAATGTAGTACAGAAATTTACAAGAATTATCTAAGGTGTGGGTGTAGGTGTCTTGAAGTGTGTGGGAATGGCTCTCTGGGTTTGGAGGAAGGGCTTGCTGAGGTGTATAGGAAGGGCTTTCAGAGGTGCATAGAGCCCTTTCTACTCATATAAGATCATGATAAATATACACCTTACTGAGTCCTCACTAATAACCTCAGTGGTTCTTTTCACATACTTCATAGAGCCCTCTGACACATTTCATAGAACCCTCCTACACACATAATAAAGCCCTCCCTACACACTTCAGAGTGCCCTCCTTAACAAATCTCAGAAAGCCCTCACTTCTCATCTCAGTAGCTGTTCCCACACAATTCATAAATACATCCTACCAACTTCAGTGGGTCCCCACTCTACTCTTTGGCAAGCCCTTCATCAACTCCTCAGAGTGTCCTCTGCTCAACTCTAAGAACCCTCACTATATTTTAGAAATCCCTTTCTACTCACCACAGAGATCTTCCCTAAATTTCAAATAGCCCTCTTTACTCACCTTAGGGAGCACCCTAGCTCATGTCAAGAAGACCTCCTATACACCTCATAAAGCCCTCCTAGAAACCTTGAAGACAACTCCATAGACACCTCAGAAAGACTTCCCTACTCACATACTCACATCAATTACCCTTCTTACACACCTCAGGATCCCTTTATTTGTACCTCAGTCACCAATATCCACCCAGATCAAAGCACATAATTACAAAACTCAGAGAGCCCACATTACTCATCTGAAAATGTTATACCTAGACACTACAGAGCACCACTTACACATCTCAGAGAGCCTTCCTACACACTGCACAAGGCCATCCTACACACTCTAGAGATGTCTTCTCCACATCTCTTTCAGTGATTTTTACATACCTTAGAAAGTCTTTTCTACACATGTCCAAAAGCTCTCTCTACACACCACACACTGCTTCTCTACAAATGTCAGCCCTTCTTTCACACTTCAAAGAGCCTGATTCACACCTCATAAAGCCCTCATTTTACAGCTCAGTATATCCTCTTTACTCATCTCAGAGATCTCTCATTGGTAACATTAGAGGATAGTGCCTAAGTTCATAAGTCAATCCTTTCTACTCACCCCAGAATGCCTCCCTATACCCATCAGAGAGTCCTCCCTACACACCCAAGAGCCCTAACTATATTTCTGTGTACATCCTACTTGCATTCCACATAGAGCCCTTTTTACTCACCTCAGAACATTGTCCATATACACCTCATTGAGCCCTTAATAATAACCTCAGGTGGGATTTTCACATACATTATAGAGCCCTCTGACATACCTCATGGAGTCCCCTACAAACATCACAATTTTCTCTCTACATAGCTCACAGGCCCCTCTTTATCAACTTCAGAGAGCCCTGTCTACATAACTCAGAATTCCCTCCCTACAACCAGAAACCCTAGATACTTACCTCAAAGCAGTCCCTACACAACTCAGTGAGTCCTCACTCTACTCCTTTTCAAGCTCTCACTAAACACCTTAGGGGGCCCCTTTTCTCATCTCAGAAAATTCTCACTACTTTTCAGAAAGCCCTTTCCAATCACCACAGAGGACTTCCATAGACACCTTATATACCCATTTTTACTCACCTCAGGGACCTATCTCACTCATGTAAAATAGACCTTCTACACACCTCATAAAGCCCTCCTCAACACTTCACAGGGTCCTCTCTACATACCTCAGTGAGCCCTATCAACACAATTCAGAGAATCCCCTCTTCACACCACAGACAGACTTACATCAGAGACATATCCCTACCCACCTAAAAAGCCTTCTCTACTCACGTTAATCACCATCCCTACACAACTCTGGAGTCCTCTCTACACACCTCAAAGAACCAACAATACAAAGCTGAGAGACCTCTCTGTACTCAGAGATTCTTACCTAAAAAACACAGAGTCCTCCCTTCATAACTCTGAGAGTCCCTTATATAATCCTTATAGTGCCACCAATACACACTGGAGAGATGCTTCCTCTGTATGTCATTGAGAAATCCTTACACTCCTAAGAAGTCCTTGGTACAAACTTTAGAAATCCCTAATTACACACCACATATAGCATCGTTACACACTTCAGAAAGCCCTCCGTTTATACCTCAGTTTCTCCGCTTTACTCATCTCAGAAATCTCTCACTGTTCAAATGAGAGGGAAGTCTGTACACAACTAGGTGAGCACTTTCTACTCACCTCAGAATGCCATTGCTGTACATATTTGGTAGTCCTCCCTACAATCTCTATGGTCCTTATTATATTTCTATTTCTATGCAAGCCCTCCCTACACACGTAAGAGAGCCCTTTCTACTCACTACTGATGCCTTCCCTCTACACCTCAAATAGCACTCCTTACTTACCTAAGGGAGTACTCCCACTCATTCCAAGAGGCCCTCCAATACACCTCATGAAGTCCTTCTGCACACTAGAGTGTGCCCTCCCTAAATACCTCAGAGGCCCTTTCTCCACACCTTAAAGAGCCCTACCTTCACATCTCAGAGAGTCATTCCTACCTCTCACAAATTCACCTCCCTACACACCTCAGGAAGCCCTCGTTACTCAAATCAAAACCCCTCCTACACACCTCAGAGAACCGTCCATGCATACATGCCTTAGAGATGCCTCCTCCACAACTCATTGAGCAATCTCTACACACCTCAGAAACCTAATTATGCACACCTCAGGATCTCTCACTACATACAACATTTAGCCTCTGTTCACACTTCAGGAAGTCCTCTCTTCATACTTCAGACAGCCCTCTTACACACCTCCAAGGGCCCTCCTTTTACACTTTTGTGTGTCCTCTTTATAATCCTAGATATCTCTCAGGGCTCACAATTTATGGCTGTCCCTACACACCTTGGTGATCTCTTTCTACTCATCTGAGAACTCCATCCCTATTGACCAAAAAGAATCCTCCCCACACACCTCAGAAGCTCTTTCTATCACACCTCAGAGAGCCCTCTCTTCTCCATCAGTGTGTTCTACATACTCATCTCAGAGAGCTCACAATATACTCACTTCCATAGTCCCCCCATTACACAATTAACTGAGCCCATTCTTCTCAGCTCAGAGGCCTTCCCTATGCACCTTAAATAATCCTTCTTACTCACCTAAGGGAGCACACCAATTAAAATTGAGGAGCCCTCCTACATATGTCATACATTCCTACAAACCTCAGAGAGCCCTACCTTTACCCTTTAGACTGTTCTTCCTATAAACCTCATACTTTCCTTACTGCACACTTGAGAAAAACCTCCTGACTCGCATCTAAAGCTCTTTCTTCACACATCAAAAGGCCATTTATATACAACGTTTATATGTTTTCTCCACACCTCATTGAGAAATTCCTAAAAACATCAGAAAGCCCTACATATGCGCCCCATAGTGTCCTTCCTACAGCCTGAGATTCCTTCCTACACACCTCAGAGAGCTGTCAATTCAAACCTCAATAAGTTCATGATACACACCTCAGAAAACCCTATCTACACATTCAATAGCCCTTTCTACACACAGCAAAATCTGTCCCCACAAACCTCCAATGGTCTTACCTACACACCTCAGAGAGCCCTCATGATCCTTCTTTAAGTGCCCTCCCTAAACACCATAGAGATTTCTTCTCCTCTTCTCAAAGAACACTCCTATCATAACTCAGTGGCTTCCCTACTTACCTCAGAAAGATCTCACTAATCATTTTAAGGGCCCCTCCCTAGACAGTTGAGAAAGCATTACTACCCATTCCAAGATCCCTCCTACACCCTTCATATATTCCTCTTGCACACCTAACTGAGACCTCCCTACACACCCCAGAAAGCCCTCTTACACACTTCAGAGAACCTAGACTACAAATCTCAGAGAGCCCTTCCAACTCATAGAGTCCTATCTACACAATGCATATAAAACTCCCTTAAAAATTATTGGGTAATCTCTACTCAGAAAACTGTCACTACTCAACTCAGAAGGTCCTTCTTACATAACTCAATGAACATTTTCTACTCACGTCAGAATGTCCTCTATATTACCACAAGGGACAACCCCACACACGTCAAGGAGCCCTCTGACAACACCTCACAGAGCACTTTTACATGCCTTATAGAGACCTCCCTAGATAGCTCAGAGGCCTCTGCCTTTATACCTCAGAGAGTGAGTTCTTCTCAGTGAGACCTCTCTATACACCTCACAGTGTCATATTGCACAACTCAGAGAGCCCTCCTTACACAACTCAGAGAGCCCTCTCTATACACATAGAGAGCATTTTGTGATCTTAGTGAGTACTTACACACCTCAGAGAGGTCTAATACACACTTAAGCCTGCCCTTCTTACAAACCTCAAAGTTTCCTTCCTACACACCAGAGAAATCCCTCCCACACACAACATGCAACACTCCTACAGACTTCAAAAATCTCCAGCACAACTTTTTAGACCCCTTTATACATACCTCAGATAGCCTTCCCTACAACCCTCAGGGAGACCTCCCAACACGTCAGAGAGGACACTCTTTACATCCCTCAGAAAGATCTGCCTACACACTTTGGATTGCCATTCTTGACAACCCACCTTACACATCTCAGATATTCCACCATACTCACCCCACATAATTTCAACACACCTTAGAGCCTTCCCAATGTACATTAGGAAGCCCACATGACACCCCTCAGAGACACATCGATACATACCTCAGTGTGCTCTACCTACACAACTCAAATGACCTTTCTTATCAAACTCAGGCAACCCTCTCTACACACTTCAGGTATCACTCTCTAATCACTTTAGAGAGATCTCCCTGCACACATCAGTGAGCCCTCCAAACACACTTAATAGAGCCCTACTTTGAACCTTAGTGAGACCTCTCTGCACAGATCAGAGAGCCCTCCTTTCATACCTCAGTGTGTTCTCCTTACTCATCTCAAAAAGCCCCCTTACAACATACAGTAGAAGGTCCTCTTTACACAAATCATTGAGCACTTTCTTCTAACCTCAGAAAACACTCCTTATACACCTCAGTGATCCTTCACTCTTCACCTCTGTAGGCCTATCCTACATACAGCAGGCGCCCTCCCTACACACCTCAGAAAGCCCTCACTATTCACCACAAGGGTACTCATTAAACACCTCAGAGTGCTGTCCCTACACACCTAAGTGAGTCCCCACTGTACTCCTTTGTGAGCCCTCACAAAATACCTCAGAGATTTTGGCTACACAACTCAGAGAGCACTTTCTACTAACCATAGGGCACACTCCATGTAAGAGGCCTCTTTCTGCACCTCAAAAAAACCCTTTCTACACAACCCAAAGTAGATACCTTTCTTTTGGTATCAGGGATTAAACTCAGGGGCACTTGACCACTGACCCACATCCCCAGGCATAATTTCTATTGTATTTAGAGACAGGGCCTCACTGAGTTGCTTACCACCTCCATTTTTTGATGCTAGCTTTGAACATGGCAATCCTTCTGCCTCAGTCTTCCAAGCCAATAGAATTAAAGGCATTTGCTCCTACACTTGGCCAGAAAGCCCTTCTTAATCACCCCACAGAGCCCTTTTACAAAATTCAGAGATCCCCAACTTCATATTTCAGAAGCTTTCCTACATACCTCAGAGAGCCCAACTTACTCACTAAAGGAAGCCCTTTCACACAAATCATGGAGACCCCAAACACCCCTCATAGAGCCTTCCTGCACACCTCTTAGACCTGTTCCTACACACATTAAAGAGCCCTCCATTCATAATTCAGTATGTCCTCCCTACTCATCTTAGTGAGATCTCACTACTTGCCTCATAAGGCCATCCTTACACAACCCAGGAAGCCCTTTGAATTTACCTCAGAATACCCTCCTTACACACCCTACATTTTCCTCCACGCACACTTATGGAATCACTGACCAAACAACCCAGAAGGTCATCTTGACATACCTCAGAAATTCATTCAAACACACCTCAGAGAACACTCACTACACACATCAGAGTGCACTACCTAATGACCTCAGAAAGCCCTTCCTACAAATCTCACAGACTACTCCCTATAGAACTCAGAAAGTGGTCTATACACACTTCAGAGTTTCTTACATAAACACCTCAGAAAATCTTTCTACACACCTTAAAAATTCATTCCTGCAAACCTCAGAGACCCTTACTTTATTCCTAAAAGAATTCTCCTTGAGAGGCAGTCCTTCTATATACCTCAGAGATCTCTCTTTACAACCTCAGAGAACCCTCACTATGTACTTCAGACAACTTGACATACACATTTCAGACCAACCTCATTTTGCACCTCAGATATAGCTTTCCACAAACCTCAGAGCCCTTGTAATAACTCAGTGAGCCTTCATGATGCACTTTAGAGTGCCCACCCACACATGAGAATACCTCTCAACATATCTCAGAGAACCCTCCCCTCACAGCTCCCTCAGTGTGTCCACACTACTCACCTCAGTGAACACTCCATACACAACCCAGTGAACCCTCCTACTCACCTCAAAATGCACTTCAAATACAGCTTAGGGAGCTCTAAATACTCACCTTAGAAAACCTCCCACAAACATCAGAGTTCTCTTTACACTTCAGAAAGGCATCCTCCATACATATGTCAATGAGCACTTTCTACACAATAGAGATCCTCAGAAAGTCCTCACTACACATCACAGGGATTCTTCTCTACATACTTCAGAGAGCCCTTCACCCTCACTAAAAGGGAGCCCACCCACCCACATTATGTAGCCTTCCCACACATCTCATGAAGTCCTTATGCATACCTCATAAACACCACCCTGTACACCACAGAAATTCCTCCATACATAACTCTGCATACTCTGCTGCACACCAGACTGCCCTCTCTTCTCACCTCAAAGTGTTTGAACTAGACACCTCAAAAGCACAACCTAAAGTCATACAGAGCCATGACTACTCACCCCATATAGCCATCTACACAGTTCATACCACCCTCCCTCATTGCACAGAGGCCCTATCCCTACATACTTCAGAAAGACCACATTACACACCTTAGAGTGCCTTCACTACGAATCTCAAAAATTTCCACTATTCACATCAAGAGTACTCCCTACACACTACAGAATTCTGTTCCTACACCCTTGAATAAACCTCACAACATTCCTTTGTGGTCTCTAAGTATACACCTGAGAGGGTCATTCTCAAATTAGAGAGCCCTCCCTACACACTGCAAAAATCCCTCTAAAACACCTCAGAGTGCACTCCCACTTACATAAAATAGTTCTACTGAACACCTCAAAGAATTATCTAATGTACATCAGAGGGCCTCCTTATTTACATCAGAGAGTCCTACCTACACACCTCAGTGAGCTACAATTGCACACCTCATCAAACACTCTTTTAACCCGTGAATCCGACCATGCAAAGTTCAGAAATACCTCCCTCATACACACCTCAGAGAACCTTCCCTACTCATCTCATGAAGCATTGTGGAGTCCCGCTACACACCTCATAGAGCCCTATGGGACACCTCATACAAAGATCCCTACACACCATAGTGAGTCCTCCTCCTACAACTCAAAGAACCATATTCCACATCACAAAGAATCTCTCTTACTCAGCTCTAAAATTCCTACCTATACCTAAAACAGCCCTCCCTACACACCTCAGAGGGCCCTTCGTTCACAGCATAGAGAGCCATTCTACACAGCTCAGTGAGCCCTCCCTTCACTCCTCTGAGAGACCCCCTGCTCACCTCATAAAGAACTCCCTATATACCTCATAGAGTCCTCCATACTCACCTATACTGCCCTTCCTATATGCCTCAGGAAATCCTGTCTACACACCTCAGAATACCATCTATATGCACCTCAGAGGGCCCTCACTGTATTCCTTTGAGAGATTTCCCAAAACACCTTTGAGAGGCATTCAAGTTACTTCAGAGATGCCTCCCTAATCACCTCAAACTGCAGTGTCTACATACCTCAAACAACACTCCATACAAACCTCTCATAACCTTCCTCACTAAACTCTGAGAAACTGTCCTACACTCCTTAGAGAGACCTCCCAACATAACTCAGTTAGCTTTCACTTTACACCTCAGAGTGCCCTTTCTACACACCTCAGAAAACCATCCCTATTCACCTAAGTGCCATCACTGCCCACCTCAATTGGACTTCACTACACATCTCAGAGAGCACTACCTGCCCATATGAGAGAGCCCTCCATAAACACTTCAAAGAGACCTCCTTACACACTTCAGGAAGACCTCAATACACACCTCACAGAACTCTCCATAGATGCCTCAGTAAGTTCTCCTATACAACTCAGATACTCATCCTATACATTCAGAGAACCCACACTACAAAACTCACACAGCCAATCCTATATACCTCAGAAAGCCCTAACTACCCACATCAGAGAGACCTCTCTATTCACCTTGTGAAGCATCCCCAATAGACCTAAGTAAGTCTTTCCAGCAAAATTTAGAGCGGCTTCTCTATACATCTTGGAAAGCCCTCCTAATGCACCTAAAGGAATCTTTCAAACACAGTTCAGAGGGCCCATCCTAAACAACTCAGAAGCCATTCTTATATACCTCAGATAATAGCCACATCAATGTTTAAAGTGGTTCAATTCACAATAGATAAACTATGGAACCTACTTAGGTGCCTTGCCACTTACTATATATGCTAGAAATAAAGTCACACATACATAATAAAATATTACTCAGCCTTAAAGAAGAATAGAGTTATTTGCTGGTAAATGGATGGAACTGGAAAACATCATGCTAAATGAAAAAAAGAGAATCTCAAAGCACCAAAGGCTAAATGTTTTCACTGATATGCAGATGCTAACTCACAATAAGATTAAGGGTGTAAGAAATAATAGAGGTACCTTGGACTAGACAAAAGAAAGTGAAGTGAGGGGAGAGGGTCTGGAGGTATGAATGATAATAAAATGTATCAGACATTGCTACCATATATGCACATATGAAAACATGACCTGTGTAACTCTATATCATGTACAACCAGAAGAATAAGAAGTTATACTCCATTTATGTATGATGTATCAAAACAATTCTACTGTCATATATAATGAATTAGAAAAAAACAATTTTAAATAAATTTTAAAAATGTCCAGAGAGAGAAAAAATGATGGAGGGAGATTTCAGTGACCTTTGGCTGAATAGTGATGTTTCACACACTCTCTGGCACTCCTGTGCCTGTCCTGAGGATTGGCGATGCATCCTCCCTCTGTGAAAGCACTCTCTCTCAGCTATGCACTCTGCATCCTGCTCTCACCTTGCCTTCCATTATTGTCACCACATGAGGCAGGCTACAATTGCCTTGCCACAATCTACAACAGAAAGAAACTGGTTTGAAAAGGAACTGACAACACATTCCCTGGCACTATATGGCACCAAAGTGGAAATGGGAAGAGGCATGTGCTCCCCTATTAGGGGACAGAAAAGAGATATATCCGTGGTGAGAAAGAAACTAAAGGCTATAGGCAAGCAGACCAACATAGCAAGCTTTATTTAGGGGGTAGGCAACATGATGCAGAAGAATTGTGGGATGTGTACCAGAGGGTGACAGAAGTGTGCAACCTCATGACTCAGACAGGAAGGAAGGGGTCCCAGGATGGGGAGCAGGAAAAATTTGCCAGGGCAGGAGGAAGACAGGAAGGAGAAAGACCCAGGTTAAGAAGAGCAAGTCTATAATGACCCTGGAGCTGCACATGAGAAGTCTGAATTGGGGCAGGAATGCTTGCTACTTATTATCTGATACACCAAATTAATCTTGGAAAATATGCACCCTTTGACACCCAAGGCAATGCAGCATCCTGTTTTTATCCCAAATATACTTACTTTACTCTATGTACTTTTCAAATTTACTTAAATTCCAAATCTACTTACTTTTCAAATGCACTTATTTTTTTTAGGCCATACCCCTAAACACCAGAGGGAGAAAATAAAGAGAGAACTGAGATGTGATGCTATCAAGAAAGTACCACACAGAAACAGTAACATCCCCTTATGTGTATTCTACAACAGGTTTTTATACTTGACTAAGGGACTAGTACCAGTGATTCCTTCCAAGGCAGCATGAGTTCTATGCCATATTTGTGAGGCTATTCATAGACTATAGACTATTCCTAAAAGTAACAGTGAGGGGATAAGTGAAAGATTTACAGAAATCACAGTCATGGGCACAGGGAAACAAACTCTCAGAGCAACAGAGGCACTTAGATACAGGTCTCATTCTCTCATAACTAGCTGCAGGAAGCCAAGGCCACAACAATTTGGCCAGGTTGGGTTTCTACTTAGAACTTGTCCTGGAACTCATGGTGAGTCTTATCATCCATTTTGAGAGCTGATAACTGGGATCAGCTGCCAAAAAAAACATCTCTAGTGTTCTCACCAGGTGGCTTTTTCATCTGCCACACTCCTTTCACAAATGTGGCCAAACCCACAACAAAACATGGTTCTGATAGGTTCTGATGTGCTCCCTGAGACAGACTTAGCCCTTGCAGGGAACACTCACAGTGTGGGATCACAAAACCATGATTCACAAAAGGAGAGCACCCATGTATAGGAGGCCAGGTGAGGAGAGAGGAGCTAAGAGATTTCATGGAAAGCCACTTCCAGCAGGGTTCTAGTGGTACCAGGCAAGAGTATATGAGTATGGACAACAGAATCCACTGCAGAAGGAAGAACAGGAGGACTGTAGGGGATCTGAGGTTCCACTCTCATCTTGGAAAACTGGCTCCAGATATAGGACAGGCCTCTGAAACTTTGCATAACACAGATGAGGTTGCACACACCTAACATGGCTAATAGAAGCTCAGTGTACCGGGTCCACTGTTTAGCACAGAGTGGTCATTTAATCCACATTAAACATCTCCATTTCTTTTATTAGTGCCCCACACCAGGAAGGGTGTGGCAATTTTATTAGACAATCCCTTTGGAATTTCTATGGAGTTGGCATATTCAGCAGGTGGCCCATCAAAACCTTATTAAGGACATCCAGGCCTCATGGCTCTGAAATTGTTTTCTTCCTATTGTTGCTACCTAATAGCTCTTTTAGTAGCCAAGTTGAGCATCTACTTTTAATAGCCAGGAATGGCATCTCAGTGATGTACTATAACCACAGAACATAGTTCAATTTGTGGTCCAAAAGCTATATTTTGGTTTTAAAAGTGCTAAATAAAAGTCCCTGCTTTATTGTATAAGAAATCCTATTTGGAGTAGAGCAAATAAAATAACACCACATTAATAAGTGGGAAATTTGCAATTATTACTGCTTCTCTCTGTGTATCTAGTGACTATTGGATGGTACATGACAATGGGTCACATATGTGCACTGTGCCCTTATCTGTCTGTAAGCAACACTCTCATGAGGCTCACCACTACTCAAGAGAGCCTGGTAGCAAATGCATATTAATATTCAATCCCTGCCCTTCATTGACAAGTTACATGAGCTTGAACAAAATGACAGATTTTTCTCACTAGACCTAAAATTCCTCATCTTTAAAATGAGGTCACCAATGCACAAGTCTTATTACCTCTGGAAGCATCACATGAAATGACATGTCACGTGTTGGGCACAAGTGCCTCTGGGCTAGTACTGATGTCACACATCCACACCACTGAACATGCTCATGCATGGTGTGTATGGGTGTGTGTGATCTCTGAAGCCCCAGACCCAGCACAAAGCACACCCCTTGGATGTTCCAGATAAATCTAAATGTGTGCAACCTCTCACAGGCATTGATACACCACACTAGACATACCACAGCTGGATGCAGGAAATAATTTGCATCTGTGTATAGTTTTCCATGAGACATACTGCCATATAGAAAGAACCACAGGAGGCTTGGGTGCTGGAGGCAGGAGGATTGCAAGTTCAAAGCTAGCCTCAGTAACTTAACAAGATCCCAAGCAACTTAGCAAGACCCCATTCTCAAAATATAAATAAATAATAAATAAATAAATAAATAAATGGATGAATGATAAATAAATAATTGAATAAATAAATAAATAGATGATAGATAGATAGATAGATAGATAGATAGATAGATATCCAGGCTGGGAATGTGGCTCAGTGTTTAAGCATCCCTGCATTCAATTTCTGGTATAAAATTTAAAAAAAAAGAAGTAACCACAGAAAAAGGATGATGAATCCTGGGTTGCAGGGGGAGTTCATTCAGCTGGAAACAGATTCACAGTCTTAACAAGTAAGTCCTCTAATTAAGTATATCAAAAAAGCATACCCTCCTGTTATTCCCTTGACTCCAATACACAATGCTACCAAAATTTTCAATAAAGATCTGTACAGAGTCTACTCAGTGCTGGTTTTCACATTCAAAACCACAGAGGCACCCATGCCAAAGACAGAGGCAACATGCTCTGAGGGCAGTACTGTTTTGTTTCTAGGTGTAGCATTGAAGACAAAGGGATTGTGTGCCAAATATTCAATAGAAAAATATAAGAACATATAACCTGGGCTGTGGATGTGGCTCAAGTGGTAGTGTGCTTGCCTTGGCAGGTGTGTGAGGCATTAGGTTTGATCCTCAGCACCACATAAAAAGAAAAAAATAAAGATGTTGTGTCCACCTAAAACTAAAAAAATAAAAAATAAATATTTTTTTCAAAAAAAAACATGTAACCTTTTAAACTATGATTTGTACACACATAAACCTACATAGACAAAATAATGTTTTTTAAAATAAAATATTCATAACCACAGTTTCTTTTTTGAAATCCCAATTAGGCATATTCATTCTCTAAAGTCATAGCATGGACACCCAGGACAGTCAATGAGAGCATGAGATTGGGACACTCTAGAAACATAGCGCACAGACATTGTCCTCTGGCCTTGGGTTAGCAGGGGCAGTAAGGCAGCACTGGCTCCATTTGCCTCTCCTCAGGTCCCAGCATCTACAGCTGTCTGTTCAGGGGATGGTGATACTGACACAGAGACCCTAGGATTTAGGTGCCACTTGGCTTATCTCAAGAGCAAGCTTGCAGCTCATAACTGAAACATCAAACCCCAGGTGGCAGGGAACTCTGTGTAAGGCTAAAAAATAGCTCCAGGAAGTTTTGTTATAGTGACAGGGCCCACCTAGAGAATAGAACAGATACCATGCTGCTCACATGGCTTGATCCTCTTACATCTGCACTAATTCAGTTATTGGGCACGTTTCAGCCCTGATGTTTCTATGGAACCTTCTGAGAACTTGCACCTTGGCTTCCAGGTGATGCTCTATCTTCCCTCTCTTCTCACTCCCAAGTGAGGCACACAAGGAGCAGCCCTGAACATGAGAAAACTCCCTAACACCTGCTGGAAATATTTCTTCTTCATTGCAGTCCCTCCAGACAGCCATCTTGTCCCCCACCCTAGACCAGGGATACCATGATGGGTCAGAACTGAAGTCATTAGAATCTGGGCAATGTTGTGGAACTGGCCACGGAGCTCCAACCTAGCCATGAGCCTGGGCCACAGATGCTGTCCACATACTAACTTGTGGTACCAATTGACCTTAATTTTCACTGGGAAGTACTTCATGAAGCACTGAGGCTGAATCCCTCTGGGGTGCACAGTACTATCTATGAAAGTGTGGATGCTCTTGTAGAAGACAGAACCACTCAGATCTCAGAGAAGCAATGTGAGCCATCTATAGTGGCATACTAGTGATATTTTATGTAGAATATTGTAAATGTTTATTTTTTATTTTTAAATTTATTCTAATTAGTTGTACATGAGAACAGAATACATCCTGATTCACTGTACACAAATGGGGCACAACTTTTCATTTCTTTGGTTTTACAATGTAGAGTCATACATATTTTCAGTCACACATGTACCTATAGTAAAAATGTCCATCTCATTCCACCATTTTTCTACCCTCATGCCTCCTCCACTCCCCTCCTTCCTCTTTGCCCAATAAAAGTTTCTCCATTGTTCCCATGCCTTCCTCCATTGTGGATCAGCATCTATTTATAAGAGTGAACATTCATACTTTGTTTTTTGGGGGGATTGGTTTACTTCATCTAGCATGATATTCTTCAACTCCATCCATTTACTTGCAAATGCCATGATTTTATTCTCTTATAATGCTGAGTAATTAGTCCATTGTGTATAAGAACCACAGTTTATCCATTCATCTATTGAAGGGAATCTAGGTTGGTTTCACAGTTTAGCTACTGTGAATTGAACTTCTATGAACAGTGATGTGGAAGCATCACTATAGTATGCTGATTTTAAGTTCTTTGGGTTTAGACCAAGGATTGGAATAGCTGGGTCAAATGGTGGTTCCATTCTAAGTTTTCTTAGGAATCTCCATCATGCTTTCCATAGTGGTAGCAACAATTTGCAATGCCACCAGCAATGCATAAGTGTACTTTTTGTTACATATCCTCATTAACACATATCATTTCTTGTATTCTTAATAATTGTCATTCTGACTAGAATGAGATGATCTTTTAGAGTAGTTTTTATTTGCATTTCTCTAATTACTAGATAAGTTGAACATTTTTTCACATATTTGTAGATCAATTGTATCTTCTGAGAAGTATCTGTTCAGTTCCTTAGCCCATTTATTGTTTTTTTTTTTCCCTTGGGGGGTGTATTGTTTTTCCAGTTACATTATGTATCTAGAAATCAATGCTCTACTTTATGTGTGTGTAGTAAAGACATTCTCCCACTCTATGGGCTCTCTCTTCACATTATTGATATTTCCTTTGCTGAAAATAAGTGTTTTAGCTTGAATCCATCCTATTTATTAATTTTTAATTTTATTTCTTGTGTTCTAGGAGTCTTGTTAGGGAAGTCAGGACCTAATTTGACATGACAAAGATTTGGGCCTACAATTTTTTCCTATTAGGTGCCAGGTCTCTGGTCTAATTTTTAGATTCTTGATTCACTTTGAGTAGAGTTTTGTGCATGGTGAAAGATAGTGGTTTAATTTCATTTTGCTGTATATGGATTTCCAGTTTTACCAGTACCCTTTGTTGAAGAGGCTATCTTTTTGACAGTGTATATTTTCAGCATACATTTGTTCATTTGTTTCTGTGTCTTCTACTCTGTATCATTGGTTCATATGTCTGTTTTGGTGTCAATACCATGCTGGTGTTTTGTTGGTTTTCTTTACAAAACTTTGTACTATAGTTTAAGATCTGTAATTGTGATGCCTCCTGCTTCACTCTTCATGCTAAGGATTGATTTAGTATTGTGGTTTCTTATTTTTCCAAATAAATTTCATTATTGCTTTTTCTATTTCTATGAGAAATGTTGTTGGGATTTTAATTGGGATTCCATTAAATCTGCATACTGCTTCATTAAAGAACATGGGTGAGGGACTGGGGTTGTGGCTCAGCATGTACAGGGCATTGGATTCAATCCTCAGCACCCCATAAAAGTAAATAAATAAAATAAAAATATTGTGTCTAACTACAACTGAAATAAATAAATAAATATTAAAGAACAGGGGAGGTCTTTCCATCTTCTGAAATCTTTCTCAATTTCTTTCTTTAGTATTCTGTAGTTTTCATTGTAGAGGAATTTTTCCTCTTTTGTTATATTGGTTTCCAAGTTTTGTTGTTTATTTGTTTGTGTTTTTGTTTTTTGAGGCTATTGTGAATGAGGTAGTTTCCCTAATTTCTATTTCAGAGGGTTCATAACTTATGAATAGAAATGCACTTGATTTAGGTGTATTGATTTTGTATCCTGCTACTTTGCTGAACTAATTTATTAATTCTAGAAGTTTTCTGATTTATTTTTTTGGATATTTATTTGTATAGAATCATGTCGTTAGCAAGTAGTGATAGTTGAGTTCTTCTTAATATATATATATATATATATATATATATATATATATATATATATATATATAGTCTTTTTTTCCCTCTCTTATTGCTCTGGCTTGCCTTTAAAGAACTATGTTGAATAGGAGTGGTGAGAGAAAGCATATTTGTCTTGTTCCAATTCATAGAGGGAATACTTCCAATTTTTGTCCATTTAGAATATTGTTGGCCTTGGGCTTAGCATATATAGCTTTTACAATGTTAAGATACATTCCTGCTACCCCTAGTTTTTCTACTGTTTTAAACATGAAAGGGTATTGTACTATTTTGAATGCTTTTTTCTGCATCTATTGAGAGGATCATATGTTTTTTTGTTATTTTTAAGTCTATTTATGGCATTAATTACATTTATTATTTTTTTGTATGTTGAAACAACCTTGCATCCCTGGGATGAATCTCGCATGATCAAACTGCACTATTATTTTAATATTTTTGGTATGCTACTTGGCAGAATTTTATTGAGTAGTTTTCCACCTATGTTCGTTATAGATATTGGTCTGAAGTTATCTTTCTTTGATGTGTCTTTTTCTGGCTTAGGTATCAGAATGATACTATCCTGACAGAATAAGTATGAAAAGATTCCCTTCTTTTTTATTTCATGGAATAATTTGAGAAGGAATGATGGTAATTGTTCGTTTTTTAAATTGATTTTAATTTTTTAAATCCACAACAGCAGAATGTATTACAATTCTTATTACACATATAGAGCACAATTTTTCATATCTTTGTATAATGTATGTTCATGCCAATTCATTTCTTTATACATGTACTTTTTTGTATTACAATTCTTATTACACATATATTTTTTATATCTCTTTTAGTATATAAAGTAGGTTGACACCCAATTTGTGTCTTCATACATGGACTTTGGATAATGATGTCCACCACATTCCACCATCCTTGCTAATCTCCTGCCTCACCACTTTTCCTCCCTCCCCTTTTCCCTATCTAAAATTCATCTATTCATCCCATTTTCCCCTCCCTACCCCACTATGAGTCAGCCTACTTATATCACAGAAAACATTTGGCATTTGCTTTTTTTGGATTGGCTAAGTTCACTTAGTATTATCTTCTCCAATGCCATCCATTTACATGCAAATGCCATGATTTTATTCTATTTTATTGCTGAGTAAATTTCCATATGTGCATATATGCCATTTTTATCCATTCATCCACTGAAGAGAACATAGCTTGGCTCTACAGTTTAGCTATTTTTAATTGTGCAGCTATAAACATGGATGTGGCTGAGTTCCTGTAATATGCTGTTTTTACGTCCTTTGGGTATATTCTGAGGAGAGGGATCGCTAGGTTAATTGGTGGTTCCATTCCCAAATTTCCAAGGAATCTTCATCCTGCTTTCCTTATTGGCTGCACCAATTTGCAGTCCCACCAACAATATATGAGTGTACCTTTTCTCCCCATATAATTTCCAACACTTATTGTTGTTTGTCTTCATAATACCTACCATTCTGACTGGAGTGAGATGATATCTTAGAATATTTTTATTTGCATTTCTCTGATTGCCGAAGATGATGAGCATTTTTTGATATATTTATTGATTGATTGTATATCCTCTTCTGAGAAGTGTATGTCCAGGTCCTTGGCACATTTGTTGATTGGCTTATTTGTGTTCTCGGTGCTTAGCATTTTGGGTTCTTTAAATACCCTAGAGATTAGTGCTCTATCTGATGTGTGAGGGTTAAAGATTTGCTTGCAGGCTGTAGGCTCTCTGTTCACCTCACAGATTTTTTTCTCTTCCTGAGGAAAAAAAAAAGAGTTTTAGTTTGATTCCATCCCACTTATTCTTGATTTTAAATCTTGCACTATAGGAGTCTTATTAAGTAAGTTGGGGCTTAATTCCACATGGTGAAGATTAAGGCCTATTTTTTTTTCTATTAGATGCAGATTCTCGGGTTTAATCCCTAGATTTTTGATCCATTTTGAGTTAAGTTTTGTGCATTTATGATAGTTATGTCTTATTGGTGTGTGGTTCCCTTGAGAAATATGTAATGCCCATCTTTATTTTTTTATATTAACCTTGGCTTGAAGTCTACTGTATTTAATATAAGTATAGAAACCCCTGCTAGCTTCTGTAGTCCATGTGAGTGGTATGATTTTTCACAACCATTCACCTTCAGTCTGTGTATGTCTTTTCCTATCAGATGAGTCTCCTGGAGGCAGCATATTTTTGGTTCTTTTATTTAAATCCAATCTGATAGCCCATGTCTTTTGATTGTTGAGTTTAAATCATTAATATTTAGGGTTACTATGGAGACATGGTTGGTATTTTCAGCCACACTTTTTTATTTTTGTTATTTTACTTTAATTGGGTTTCCTCTTTGTTTAGTTTTTCTTTTAGTGTACTACCTCCCTCTGCTGATTTTTATTGCTGTTTTTTAATTCCCATCATGGAATATTTTGCCAAGGATGCTTTGTAGTGCCAGTTTTCTAGCTATAATTTTTTTTGACTTTTGTTTTCATGGAAGGTTTTTATTTCATCTTCAAATCTAAAGCTTAATTTTGCTGGATACAAGATTATTTGTTGGCACCCACTATCTTTCAGAGCTTGATATATGTTGTTCCAGGATCTTCTAGTTTTCAGAGTCTGTTGAAAAATCTGCCATTATCTTAATTGATTTTCCATTATATGTAGCTTTATTCCTTTCTCTTGTGGCTTGTAAAATTCTCTCCTTATTCTGCATGTTTGGAATTTTCATTATAATGTGCATTGGTGTGGGTCTTCTGTGATTTTGTACATTCGGTGTCCTGTAGGCTTCTTGAATTTGGATTTCCAATTCATTCTTCATGTTTGGAAAGTTTTCTGATATTATTTCATTGAATAGAGTGTTCATTCCTTTTGTTTGGACCTCGATGCCTCCCTCAATTCCAATAACTATTAGATTTGGTCTTTTTATGCTATCCCATAGGTTTTGAATGTTCTGCTAGTGGTTTCTTAGCATTTTTGCTGTATGGTCTGTGTTCTTTTCAAGATGATTTATTTGATCTTCATTGTCTGATATCCTATCTTCTAAGTGGTTCACTCTGTTGGTGATGCTTTTACTTGAGTTTTTAATTTTGTTTATTATTTCCTTAATTTCATAGATTTCTGATTTTTTTTTTTTTTTTTTGTATAACCTCTATCTCTCTGTTGAGGTGACCTTTTAATTCTTGCATTTGTTTATGTAGCTCATTGTCAAAGTGATCTTTTACTGCCTGTATTTGTTCTCTTCTGTCTTCTTTGAGATCTCAAAACATTTTAACCATGTATTTCCTGAAATTTTTATCTGTCATTTTTTTCTGCTCTAGCTGCCAATTCTTCTAATGATGTGTTATCTTGATTTGTTTGTGGTAATTTCTTCTCTTGTCTTTTGATGTTGCTCTTGTGTCTTCCTTTCCTGCTCTGTGGATCTGGTGTATTATTGTTTTACCCTATAGATTTGTAGTGCTTTTGTAGGGTTCCAAGATCTCCCTTTGTGGGGAAGGACAATGTTAATAGATCCCAATATCAACAATACATCACATATGGACAAATTTTTCCTATTAAGACATTTACAGTTTCATCTCAATGTTCAGAAATGTTGGATTCAATTATTATTTAAAATATAATCAGTAGTTTTATAAAAAGGTTTATAGTTTCTAGTGGTGGAAAATGAACTGGGGGTCAGGTGTAGGACGATATGTTGAGGGGAGTAGATGTGAGAGTATATAGTTAATATTTCTTGGGAAATATGAAGGAGAAAACTACTGAAGATGGTTAGTAGCAGAAGAATAGATATGAAGTAGTTTGGGGTAGACAATTATGTGTAAAGACAGTAGAGTATATAAGATAAACACATATGTTTTTAGAAAAATACAGGATATTAAAATAGTATAGTTTAGAGGCTAATGGAAGAAGAATGAGAAAAAAGGGAAAGAAAGAAAGAAAAAAGACAGAAGAAAAAAATGAGAAAAAAAGAAAAGAGAAGAAAGAAAGGAAAAAAAAAAAAGAGAAAAGGGGGGCTTATGCAATTCCTCTATATTATATTATTCAGGTGATTCAAGTTCTGAAAGTCTTATTTCATGCAAAATTCTTGGTTTTACAAATGTTGTGGATGTGAGGACCAGAGGATAGAAGGGTGTAAGAGAAGAAGAGAAAAAACAATACTCTTAACAGATCCATTTCTATCTCTTCTCATCCAGTAGATGGGGTTTTCTCATCCAGTAGGTGTCTCTGCCCTCAGGATGATGTAGGTAACCAGAGTGTGAAGACTGGACCTTGTGTGGAGCATTTGGAAGCAGGGAGTGCTGCCCAACAGTATCAGAAGGGAAATAGCACCTCACATGCCTTTTTTTTTGTGACCACTTTTCTTACTTGAGCCCAGGTATCATCTCCCTCTCTTGCCTGGACATTTCCCAAATCCTGATCTCTCTGCTATGCTCCAGATTTTAGTCTCCTTCCCTCTCTCATTTATCAGGTCATAACTGTGGGATCTCTCACCCCCAGGCTCACACCAGGTGGGTGGCACCCTGTTTGCACTGCACTCCTGTCCAACTGAGAGCTGTTCTTGTGTTGGGTGGTCACTGTCCCAAGTTAACGTTGTGGAGAATGGGGGGGAAATGTAAATAAAGTACCTGCTCAAATGAAGATCCGCTCTGATAGCCATGCCCACCAGAAAATGGCAAAAAAAGTTTTTCCAAGATGAAGTTGGTCTGCTTCCAGCACCAGAATGTCTGGTGATTTGAGAGGAGCTGAGCAATGGCCTTGTGCTGTGGATAGGTATTGCCAAGTGACCTGTGTGGGAGTGGAGTGCAGTCTGGAGTTCTGCAGAAGTGCTGATAGGTGTTTCTGCTAAGCCACTTGTGAGCTGTGCATGAGCTATAAATTCAGGCTTTGGGTCTGGAGTCTGAACACTTACTGGAGCCCAGAGGCTCTTATTTATGCACGGATGGTCGCAGCACTGGTGATTTCTGTGAAAATCCACTGCCCCTGGAGATCTGATATGGAAACTGCTCCCACCTAACATGGCGAGAATATTGAGCCAAGATGGTGGCAGTCTGCTTTCAGTGCCTGCATGTCTGGTGAGGTGGAGGGAGCTAGGCAATGGTGTTGTGCTGTTGGTAGGTAGCAACTGAGTGACCTGCATGGGAGACGAGTGAAGTCTTGGTGGTCTGCAGATGTCTTGATAGGTGATTCTACTAAGGGGCTCTTGCATGAGCTAGAACTTCAGGCTTTGAGTCCTGCTCAAACACTGAGGCCCAGAACCCTGCCGGGGTCACAGCAGTGGAGATTTCTCAGTAATTGTTCTTGAAGTTGTTGTATAACACATTTGAGAACCCATCTGGTCCTGCCTTTTCTTGGTTGGTGGGCTTTTGATGGTGTCTTCTCTTTCATTGCTTGAAATTGATAGTTTAAAGTGTGTATATCCTTCCAGTTCAGTTAGGGAAGAACATATTTCTCTATAAATTTGTCGGTGTCTTTTAGATTTTCTATTTTATAAAAATATAAATTTTCAAAATAATTTAAAAATATCTGTTATATTTCAATAGTATCTATTGCAATATTTCCTTTTTCATCATGAATTTTATTCATTTAATTTTTCTCTCTCATTTTTGTTAGGGTAAATAGGGGTTTATCAATTTTACTTATTTATTCAAAGAACCATCTTTTTTATTTGTCAATTGTTTCTTTTGCTTCAATCTCATTGATATCTGCCCTGGTTTTAATTATTTCCTGTTTTCTATTTTTCATGCTGATTTGTTCTTTTTCTAGAACTTTGAGGTGTAATGTCTGGTCATTTATTAGCTGATTTTTTTCTCCTTTTAATAAATGAGCTCAAGGCAATGAACTTTCCTCTTAGCAGTGCCTTCATAGTGTCCAAGAAATTTTGGTATATTGTATTGAAGTTCTTATTTACCTCTAAGAAGAGTTTTGTTTTTTTTTTTCCTATTCTCTTCCTTGACATCTTCTGCTATTCATTAATTATTTAATTGTGTATTATATAGTCTCTTGATGTTGGAGTATCTTCTATTTTTCATTTTATTATCAATTTCTAATTTTATTCCATTATGGTCTGATAGAATATAAGGTAGTATCACTTTTTCTTTGTATTTGATATTTGGGGTTTAACGTGGTTCATTTTAGAGAAGAATCCATGTGCTGCTGATAAAAAAGTATGTTCACTCATTGATGGATAAATTTTTCTATATATGTCTATTAAGTCTAACTTTTCTTTATTGTAGTATTGAGTTCTATAGTTTCTTTGTTTAGTTTTTGTTTGAAAAAAATATCCAGTGGTGATAGAGTTGTGTTAAAGTCTTCCATATTGTTGTGTTGCAGTGTGTTTAATTCTTGAAATTTAGAAGGTTTTTTTTTTCTTTTTGTTTTTGACATACATAGATATTCCATGGTTTGGGGTATAAATATTAACAGTTTTTATGTGTTGTTGATGTATGATTTTTTTCAAGCAGTATAGAATATCCTTCTTTATTCCTTCAGACTAACTTTGGCTTGAAATCCACTTTACCTGATATGAAGTTAGAAAATCCCTGCTTGTTCATGCTGAACATGTGAGTGGTATATTTTTTTGCATTATTTCTCCTTCAGTCTGTGGATGTCTTTTCCAATCAGATGAGTCTCTTGGAGGCAGCACATTGTTTGGTCTCTTTTCTTAATTTAATCTTCCAGTCTATGTCTTTTAATTTATGAGTTTAGGCCATTAACATCCAGGGTAATTACTGAAATATGGTTTGTATTATCAGTCATCCTTTTTTTTACTTGATTTGATTTATCTTTTGATTGGTTTTCCTCTTAGTGTAGTTCCTCCCTTTGCTGATTTTCATTGTTATTTTTCATTTTATCCCCATGGAATATTTTGCTGTGTATGTATAGAAGAGCAGGTTTCTCATTGTAAATTATTTTAACTTTTGTTTTTCATGGAAGGTTTTGATTTCATCATAAATTCTGAAGTTTAATTTTGCCAGATATAAAGTTCTTGGTTGGCATCCATTTTCTTTTAGAGCTTGGTATGTGTTGTTCTAGGGATTTTTAGCTTTGAGTGTCTGGGTTGATAAATATGCTGGCACTGTCTTCACTTGTTTTTGTTTTTATGCTTTCCATGTGTCTTCCCTCTAGCAGTGATCATCTTAGTTTTTATAGTTTCTACCATATAATCTTATACTGCCCCTGGAGGTTTCTGGTATCTCACTTTTGGGGGGAAATCAATAATAGCAGTAACCAATACAAATGATATACAGCTTGTTTTTTCCCTGTATGTATCCTGAACTTTTTCTCTTGTTCCTTTCAAATTCTCTTCTAATTGTACATGCTAAGCATTTTCATTATAATGTGGCTCGATGTAGATCTGTTGTAGCTTTAGACATTTGTTATCCTGTAAGCCTCTTGTTTTGACTTTCCAATTTGTTATTTATATTTGGGAAATATTTTGATATTATTTCATTGAAGAGTTTGTGCATTCCTTTGATTTGATTCTGGGTACCTTCCACTATTCTGATATATATTAGATTTGGTCTTTTTATGTTATCCCATATATTTTGGAAATTCTGTTCATGGTTTTTTTTATTATTTTCATTGTGTTGTCAACTTTATTATCAAAATTCTGTATTTTGCTTTTATTGTCTGAGATTCTTTCTTCCAAGTAATCTTTCTATTGGTTGTTGATGCTTTTAATTATTATTTTTTGGTTTATTGTTTCCTTTATTTTAAGAATTTCTGTTTGTTTTTATTTTTCAGAATCTCTACCTCTTTCTTAAAGTAATCTTTTGCTATCTGTATTTGCTCTCTTATCTCTTTGTTGGAGTGATCTTTTTTATCTACTTTCTTTCTTATGTCATTATTTATTTGCAGATTATTTTAATTATGTATGTTCTGAATTGTTTCTCTGACATTTCATCTACAGTGCTTTCAATTAATTATATTATTGTAACATTTTGGTTTGTTTGGGGCAATTTATTTACTTGTTTTTTATGCTTTTAATGTGTGTTTCCTCTGGCAATGATGGTCTAAGGACTTATAGTTTCTACCACAAAATTTAATACTATCCCTGGAGGTTTCTGGTGTCTCACCTTTTAGAGGAAAATCAATAATAGCAGTAACCAATACAAATGATATACAGCTTTAAACCAAATATTTCCTGTTTAGATGAATACAGTTTTGTCACAATAAACACAAATGATGTGTTCAATTATTATCTGCAATATAAATCATAGGTTTCAAAAGGGTCTAGAGTTTCTACTCATAGAGAAATAGTGGTGTAGGATTTGATGTTTATAAGGTAGGAGGTGAGAATATAGATATTAGATTATAGAAAGTGTGAAAGGTGAATCAAAAGACATTGGCTATTAACAGGAGAAAAGAGAGAAAGAGGTGACCACATGAAAAGCTTTCTCCAGTGTCTGCAAAAAGATTGTAGCTATTAGCACACCTATCTCTGGTGTAACCAATCTTGCAGGAACTTTGGTGATGATTTTGTGGGTTCTGCATGTTGTTCCTAAATGGAAGCAGCCATGTCCCTATTTGGTGGCTGTTGTAGCATCAAACCTGTAAGTACCTTGGTGTTGGGCTTCCAGTCCCTGGACTTTGAAGACAGAATCTGCTGCAATTAAAGATGGTGGTGGTGACAGCAGAACTAACCAAAGACTGTGTGGAGGAGTCCCAAGATGGAGGTAACTACTTTTATATATGAAACTGAGAAGGTGCAGTGTTTGATGGCTTTGGGCAGCCTATTAAAGAAATGCATCACCCTGGTTTGTGGTGCTCTGGTGAACAACTGCCTCCAGGCCTTGTTTTGTCTCAAGTTGGAGGCTACTATGTGAAGAGGGTTATAGCAATGGCTGAAGTGTTACAAGATGGAAATGAGGTGGGGGAGTCACATATTGGTAAATAAGGTCCTCCACTAGGGCTCCATGTATTGTGTGTTTCTGAGTTCCAGTGTGAATCAGTGGGTCAGTGGGCCTGGGCTCTGGCACAGGTCAGCAGGCCAGCAAGGGTAGGCCTGGATATGGGCTGGGTTTTATCATGAATTGGCCCATAGTGAATATTTTTAAGACTTGTCTTACAAATTGTGTTTTCTTGTTAATAGTGAGAGAGAGAGGGATAAAAACATGTTGCCATAACATACTCACTCATGGTTTTAATGATTGTATTTTATCTTTGGTAATTATAGACTACATTTTCTAGTGAGACAGTGCTATACAAGTAACATTCAAGTTCAAATAAAACTTATTATCCATGATAATTTTTCAAAAAGTGTGGAGTTCCACAAGTGTTTGCAAACTATATGGAGTGAAGTGAATGTAGTTACAAAATAAAACTCCTACAACTCATAATAGTCCATAAATAAAATTTGAAATAAACATAAAAATATTTCAGAAGAAAACATAAACTTATAAACAGTGTGTGTGTGTGTGTGTGTGTGTGTGTGTGTGTGTGTGTGTTCTGGTACTGAGGATCAAACACTGAGCCTCACATATGATGGACAATCTCTCTAAGACTTAGCCACATCCCCAGCCCTTGGTGATGAAGTTTAACACAGGCAACACAAACCCAACTGACAGAAGAAAAATATTAATAAAATGGACTTATAAAATTAACTTTTTACTAAGGGTAGTAATGCATGCCTATGATCCTTATTGCTTAAAATATGAGAAAGAATAATTGTAAACTTGAGGCCAGTCTTTATAAGTCTATAAATATATATATAGAACTGGGGGTGTCTTAGTGTTGAATTACTCCTGCGTTTAATCCCCATGCCAATGAAGTACATAACTGAGCAGATACTCAAACAGGAATATATAAAGATGGCAAATAATTATACTAAATGATGCTCACTATTATATCATATTTAAAAAATCTAAATTAAAACAATAGTGAGGTAGTAGGGAAATGCTTTCACTGATAAACTCTAACAGGAGGCAGTACACCAAGAGCTGTAGGATGTGGGAAACCAGCACTATCATGCTTTGTGGAAAAGACCTTTGGCACAGCCACATTGGAAGATGTTGTACTACTCCTTTCCAAGGCAAAACAAATCTAGTCTCTAACCCAAAAAAATTCCTACAATTTATCTGCATTTAGACAAGTGCTCTAAAAATAAACATGTCCAACCAAAACTACAATACAATTATAGACATCAGACATATTGATGATGATTGGATTAAGAAATGAGAATATCTTTTCATATCTGAATGCCCAACCAACACAGAATAGAAAGATATGAAGCACAAAATACACAGAGACACTGATGCATCCTAACTGTTCTGCTATTAAGTGCAATAAGCCAGACTGAAGAGGCAACAGTCTTTATGACCCACGTCTCATGATGTTCTAGGAAAGATAAAATTAAAATCAGATTAGGAGATGCACAGGATGAGGCCCATGAGGCTTTCCAGTGCAGAATCATCTGTCAACATGGAGTTGGGGTACACCATCCTCCCTTTGCATGGTGTGTTAAACAATTCGGAAACACCTTGAACCACTTCCTCTTCAGACATTTGTGAAGACTTAATCACTTAGACCTGCCTGCTGGATTTTTAATTCAATCTCCAGCTTCTTTCCCAAGGGGAGGTGGGAAACTGAAAGTTGTAAAATTCTAGTTAGTGTTTGGTCTTCCTCATGACTATCCCTAATCCTGAAGCTGCCCTAAAGACCCAACAATAGTCTTTATTAGAGCAAAAGATTTTCCTATCACTCCAAACTTTCTGTATCATATAGAAGCCTCATGCAAAGATCAATGGTTAAAGAACAACTAGCATAAAAGATGCACTTACCGTTGCTATCACTAAATGAGGATTTGAGAAACTCTGCACAAGGAACTGGAGACAGAGTCTTTTTTTTTTTAATTTTTTTTAAATTAAGTCACAACCTGCAATCTGGAGCAGTAATAAATTTATTCCTTATAATGGAAAAATGAATTAATTGCATGACAGAAGCTAGGACCCAGTTTTCTAATTGTGAGGAAGAGAAATTAATTTTCAGTAAAAGGTGAAGTCAGAGTAATCTATGACATAATATATCAGAATCCACTGACTGCAGACCAGTATAATCTCATATTTACCTTCATACATGCACAGATGTTTCCACATAAATATTGTTAAAATGGGGGGGGGTGTAGATGAGAACAGACATAAAATTTTTTACATTGTAAGTTCAGTTTGAGGGTCAAGAAGCAATGAGCATAATCTGCTGTAAGATAAAAGATTTTAATATAACTTTTTAGATTTTAATATAAAACTTTAGATGCACTAGTACAAATCCCATGACAGAACTGAAGTCAAAAGAAGAACTCTTATGTCAGTTTTGGATGCTGTGAATATTACATTAGTATTAATGGCCAAGGGCAGATATTACATTAGCTTGAAATGTTTTAACATGAATATTATTTTTTATAAAGAATGTGTTGGCACATGCCTGTAATTCCAGCAGTTCAGGAGGCTGAGGCAGCAGGATAATGAGTTCAAAACCAGCCTCAGCAATGGTGAGGCAATAAGCAATTCAGTGATACCCTGTCTCTAAATAAAATACAAAAAATTGCTGGTGATGTGGCTCAGTTTTCAGTGCCCCTAAGTTCAATTCCTGGTAGAAAAATAATAATAATAATAATAAAAGACTACAGGTAGCTATTATATTTGTTTTGGATTCTATAGGATGCATTATTATATGAATATATTCAAGTTGCTATTATATTAATTTCAAAATCTGTATTATGGATAATATAATAGTATTAAAATATCAAGGAAGCTACTATATTATTTGCCCTTGCTATAGTATTTATTATTAAATGACACAGAGAAGCTAAGGTATTAGTTTTAGATGTTGTAGTATGGATATTATATAGTATTAAAGGCTGAAGGTCAATAATTATGTCACTTTTAGAAGCTCAAGAACACGTATTAGGATTAAAGTCAACATGATAGGGAATACATTAATTTTAATGATATCTCCTGAATATTATATTAGCTTGATGGCCACAAAGTAGCTATTTTATTAGCTTAAGGTGGTATGAAGTGAACATCACCCTAATATTAAAGGCTACAGAGCCCCTATTTATCAATTTTAGATGTTCTCTTATGGACATTAAATGAATATTAAAATTCACCATTAAGTTATTATTGTGGTTCAGGGGTTATGTAAAAGATGTTATAGTAAAATTAAAAACCATAATACATATATTTTGTCAGTTTTTGAGGACATAATGTGTGTATAATATTAGTATTTAAATGTACCAGGGATCTCATACCCCATTTTAGATGCTAAGGCAGTTATAACACTGTAGATTTAAAAGGCACAGCAAACCTAGTATATTCATATTAGAGACTATGTTTTGGAAATCACATAGCATTAAAGCACTCTGAGTGCCTCTAATAATGATGTTTGATGTTGTGGTAGGCAAATCCTATTAATATTAAAGGCCACAGAGCATCTCTTTTATCAGTTTTCTTTTGTTATTGCATGGATATATCAGTAAAAAAAAATGTTACAGCTACCTGATAGATTTAGGGGCCTCAGTATGGATATTGTATTAATATTAAAGTCTACAGGGAAGCTATCACATGAGTTTTAGATGTTGACTATGTATATTATATTTATATTAATGGGCACAATGGATTTATTTAATTAGTTTATCATGATATCTTAGAAATAGTTATTTAGCACAGAAGACCTATGGCAGCCATTAGTTTATAAGGGCACAGCATGTTTATCATATTTATATCAAATGTCCCATGCCAGACAGATATTATGTTATGTTTAGATGTTATAGTATGGATAGAAAATTACCATGAAAAGCCACAGAGCAGCAAATACAGCAGATTTTGTTACTATAGTATGGGTAAATATCAGTATTCAGAGACCAAAGGACTGGTTTTATATTAGTTGTAGAGGCTATGTTTTTCATATTATATTAATGTAAAAGGACTTGGGAAAGATATTATATTAATTTTGGAGGCAAAATAATGAATTATATGTTAATACAAAAGGCCACATGGCATCTTCTATATTAGTATTAAATGCTAAAGTATAGATATTTTGTTAAAATTAAAGGCCACAGGGAATACTGAGGATATTATATGAGTGTCAGTGACCACAGTGAGTTTATTATATGAGTTTCTACAATCACAGTGAAGGTTTTATGTAAGTGTCAGGGGACACAGTGAGGGTATTATGTGAGTATCAGAGGCCACAGTGAGGATATTATGTGTCAGAGGTCAAGTAAGGATATTCTTTAAAAGGGACAAGGGTGAGGATATTTTGTGTCAGAGACCTAAGTATATAGGATGAGTTTTATCAGCCACAGTGAGGTTACTACGTGAGTGTCAGAGGCAACATGAGGGTATTATGTGAGTGTGAATAGTCAGATTAATGTCATAAGCATGTCAGAAATCACAGTGAGCATATCATATGAGTGTCAGAGGCCTTAGTGAGGATGTTGTGTGAATGTCAGAGGCCATATTAAGTTTATTATATGAATGTCATAGGTCAAGTGAGAATAGTATATAAATGTCAGAGGAAACCAGTGTGGGTATTATGTGAGTGTCATAGGCCACATGAGATTATTATGTCAGTGACCTAGGACATGAGGATATTATATAAATGTCAGGGGCCATGTGAAAATATTAAGCCAATGTCAGAGGACAAGGGAGGATAATACATGAGTGTCAGAGGCAATAGTGAAAATAGTGTATGAATTTTAGACCTCATACTGGGGATATTGTGTGAGTATTAGAAGACAAAGTGTGAGTAATATGTGACAATCCATAAAGGCCACAGTGAGGGCACTGTGTGAGTGTCAGAGGCTACAGTGAGAATATTATGAGAATATCAGAGGTCACATTGACGGTATTATGAGAGTTTCAGAGGCTACAGTGTGGGTATTATGTGAGTGTCAATGGTCACAGTGTGGATATCGTATCTCAGAGGCCAAGTAAGGGTATCATGTAATAGGGGCCATGATGAGAATAATGTGTGAGTTTCAGAGGTCATGGTAAGTGCCTTATGTAAGCATAAGTGGTCAGAGTAGAGTATTATGTGAGTTTAAGAGATGACAGTGAGAGTATTATTTGAATTTAAAAGAATCATGTTGAGTTTATTAAATGAATGTCAGAAGGCATGTGATAATATTACTTAAGTGTCAGAGGCCACAGTGACAAAATTGTGTAAATGTCAGAGGTAACACTGAAGCTCATTATGTGAGTGTAAAGGATCACAGTGCATACATTATTTGAATGTCATATGAGGGAAATATGTGAGTTTGAGAGATTCAGACTGAGAATATAATGTAAACATCAGAAGTCATGTGAGGTATTATGTGTGTTTCAGTGGCTATAATTAAGATATTATGTGAGTATAAGAAGCCATAATGAGGGTATTATATGAGTATCAAAGTCCTTAGTAAAGATATTCAGTGAATGACAGAGGTCAGAGTTAGGATATTAAGTGAGTTCCCGCAGTCACAATGAGGGTATTATGTAAGTGTCAGAGGCCACAGTGATGATATAATGTTAGTGTCAGAGCTATGGCGAGGGTATAATGTGAGGGGCAGATGCCAACTGCAAATACTATGTCAGCATCAGAAGCCAAGTAAAGATATAGTGTGAGTGTCAAAGGCAACAGTAAGGGTATTATGTCAGAGGTCTCAGTGAGGATATTATTTGACTAATGCAGGCCACATGAGAACATTATGTAACTGTCAGAAGCCACTATGATGGTAATATGTGTGTGGGCTCTCTGTTGTTCCTCAAGGAGGTCCAAAGAACAGGGTAGAGTGTGCCTGTGGAGTCACGAATCAAGACCTTCAGAGACCATGCTGGAAGCAGGTCTGATTTTATTGTATAGTTACCATGTATATACTTGGGCAGTAGCTAAACAGATTATAGGCAGCCATCAATACAATTTATGACCAACTGTCCTTGTGACAACCAATTGAGAAGCAGGCTATGGAGCAAGCACTGGGACCTCAAAAAGTGGCCTCATGATCAGGGCATTGTTCCTACAGGGTAAGAATCCTGCTGCTCACAAGTCTAGCACAAGGTCAGTGAACTACTACTTAGGTGCCCTTAACATACGCCATGTAGGCTGTACTCCATGCACTCATCACCACAAATGTGAGAGGCCACAGTTAGAATATTTTGTCAATCTTGGGGGCCATATTGAATATATTATGTGAGAATCAGAGGTCATAGTGAAGGTATTATATAAGTGTCACAGTATCAACATCAAGATCTATAGTGAGAATAGAACGTGAGTGTCACAGGTCACAGTGAGCATATTCTGTTGGTGTTAGAGACCACAGTGAAGATATATTGTGACTGTCAGAGGTCACAAGTAGGGTACTATTTTAGTTACAGAGGCCACAGTGAGGATAGTTTTTGAGTGTGAGATGTCCTAGTGAGGAAAACATGTGGTGTCAGCACTCACAGTGAGGAAATCGTGTGAGTGTCAGTGGTCATATTGAGGGTATTTTGTGAATGTCAGAGGCCAGAGTGAGGGTATTATGGGAATTTCAGAGGACACAGTGAGAATATTATGTGAGTATGAGTGGACAGAGTAGGATATTACAACAGTGTCAGAAGTCACAGTGAGGGTAATATGTGAGTTTTAGAGACAACAGTGGGTTTATTATATGATTGCCAAAGGCCTCAGTGAAGGTAATAAGTAAGTGTCAGTGCTTACAATATGGATACTGTGTGAATGTCAGAAGTCAAAGAAAACAGTGAGGGCATTATATAAACATCAGAGGCCAAGTGAGGATATGATGTGAGTGTCAAATTTCACAGTGAGGGTGTTATGCGAGTTTTAGAACCCAAGTGAGTGTATTATATGAGTTTCAGAGCCTATATGGAGGATACTATGTGTGAGAAGCCAAGGGAGTGTATTATGTGAGTGTAATAGGTCACAGTGTGGGGAGAATTCACACTAAGGTTATTATGTGAGTGTCAGAGTCCAAAATGAGGATATTATGTTGATGTCAGAGGCCACAGTTAGGATATTGTGTGAGTTTCAGAGGTAAAAGTTAGGGAATTATATGAGTGTAAAGGCCACAGTTAGAGTATTATGTGAGTATCAAGGTATTAGTGAGGATATTTTGTGAGGGTCTGTGGCCAAGTGAGAATATTATGTGATATATTATGTGAATATTATGTGAAACAGTGTATATATTATGTGACAGAGGCCACCGTGAGGATATAATGCGAATATAACAGACCATATTGAATTTATTATATAAACGTCAGAGACCCAGTGAGGATGTCATGTGAGTTTCAGAGGCCACATTGTGACTATTATGCGAGTGTCTCAGGTCATATTGCAAGTATTTTATGTGACTGACAGCATCCCACGGGTATTATGTGACTGACAGAGGTCACAGTGAGCATAATATTAGAGTGTCAGAGCCAATTATGAGGACACTATATGAGTGCCAGAGGCAACATGTCAGGTATTTTGTGAGTGTTGGAAAACATTATGAGGATATCATGTGATTCTAAGAAGTCACAGTGAAGATATCGTGTGAGTATCAATACCACAGTGAGTATAGTTTTTGAATGTCAGAGACCACAGTGATGATATTATGTGAATGTTAGTGACCACATGGATGTTTTTATATGAGTGTCAGGGGCCAACATGAGGCTATTATGTCTATTTCAGATGGCACAGTGAGGATATTATGTGAATGTCAGATGCCACAATGAGGTTTTTATGGGACTTTTAGCAGTCACATTGATGTGTATGTGAGTGTCAGAGCCTAGAGTGATATTATGTGAGTGTTAGAAGCCAAGTTAAAATATTATTTTACTACCAAAGGCCATATGAGTATATTATGTGAGTGTCAAAGACCACAGTGAGTGTATTATTTGATGTGACCACTCTGGAAAGCAGTGTGGATATTCCTTAGAAAATTCAGTTTGGAACAATCATTTTACCCAGTTAACCCATTCCTTGTCCTACACACAGAAGATTTAAAATCTGCAACTATAGTGATGTTTATAAGCAGTAGAATTCACAATGGCTAGACTATGGATCCAACTTAGTTACCCTTCAGCAAATGAACAGATAAGCAAAATGTGGTACATATATACAATGGCATATTACTCAGATATAAAGAAGAGTAAAACTATGACATTTGCCAGTAAATGGAGAGAACTGGAGGTTATTATGATAAGTGAAATAAGTCAACCCCCACACCACTAAAAAATAATAAAGGGACAAATGGTGTCTCTGAAATCTCTGATAGGCAGAGGGTGAGGGGGATTGGAGGCAGCAGTTCATCAGATTGTAAAAGGACAACTGGGAAGAAGGGAGAAAATATGGGAATGGGAAATACAGTAGAATGAATTGCACATAAATTTCCTATGTTCATTCATGAATGTATGACCAGTGTAAGTCCACATAATGTATATACAACCACAAAAATGGGTAGTTATACTTTGTGTTTTATGATATGTCAAAATACATTTAGTAGTCATGCATAACTGAAAAGAACAAATAATAAAAGTAAAAGAATAAAGAAGTCACATTGTCACATTAAGGTTATTATATGAATGTCAGGCCAAATGAGGATATATGTTAATGTCAGAGGCCACAATCAGGATATTATATGAGAGTCACAGGCCACAGTGATGATATTATAAGATATTACCAGACTCACCAGTGAGGGTACTATGTGATATCACTGATACTGTAAACTGTGTATTAGGTGATTGTCAGAGGCCAGAATGATGCTATTATGTAAGTGTATGAGGTCACATTGCATATATTATGTGAGGGTAAGAGGCCACTGTGAAGGTATTATGTGAGTGTCAGAGGTCACATTGAGGATATAATGAGAGGTTTCAGAAGACACAATGAAGGTATTAAGTGGATGCCAGAGGTTATATTCTTTATATTATGTGAGTGTCACAGTCCACAGTGAGGATATTATGTGAATGTTGGAGGTCATAGTGAGGTTATTATGTGAGAGTTAGAGGTAAAGTGAGAATATTCTGTGAGTGTCAGAAGCCACAGTGATGGATTATGTGTCAGAATTAACATTGTGGATATGATGTAAGTGTCTCAGGTTATGTGGAAGAATTTATATAGGTGACAGAGGTCACAGTGAGGTTAATATATGAATGTTAGAGACTACTTTGAGGGTATTATGTGAGCAAGAGAGGCCACAGTGAGGATATTATATAATTTTCAAGGGTCTCAATGTGTATATTATCTCAGTGTCAGAGGGCCAGAGAGGATATTATTTTAATGCCAATGGTAACAGAGAAGGTATTATAAACGTGTCAAAGGCAATGGTGAAAGTATGATGTCAGTGTCAGAGGCAAGAGTCATACTATGATGTCAGCATCAGAGGTCATAGCAAGGGTATTATGGGAGTTTCAGAGGTCATAGTGAGGATGTTATGTATGTCAGAGGTCAAATTAAGAATTTTCTTTTGAGTTTCTGAAGACACAGTGAGGATATTTTATGTTCTCAGAGGAAACAATGAGGATATTATGTGAGTATCAGATGTCACAGTAAAGATATATGTAAGTGGTGTCAGAGGTAAGAGTATGAATATTTTTGAGTGACAGAGGCCACAGTAGGGTGTTATGTGAATATCTGAGGTCACAGTGAGCATAATATGTTAGTATCAGAGGCCACAGTGAGGGTATTATGTGAGGGTCAGATGCCATAATGAGGTTATTAATTGACTGTCAGAGACCAGAATCAGTGCATTAGGTGAGTGTCAGATGTTAGTTGAGGATATATTGTGACAGAGAACATGGTGAGGATATGGGCATGTTAGAGGCCAGAGTGGGGGTACACAGTGAGGATATTTTATGTGTGTCTGAGGAAAGAGTGAATATATGTGAATTTCAGATGTCACAGTTTCAGAAGACAAGTGGGTGTCAGAGGTCCCAGTGAGAATGTTATAAGTATTTGAGGTCACAGTGAGGATATTATGTCAGTGTCTAAGGCCACAGTGAGTGTATTATATGAGAGTCAGAGGCCACAGTGAGGACATTTTGTGACTGTGGGCAGACATAGTGAGAGTAAGAGTATTATGTGTGAGTGGTCACAGAAAATTATTTGAGTGTCATAGGACAAATAAAGGTATTGGGTGAGTTTCAAAAGTCACAGTGAGGACATTATAAAGTGTCAGCAGCCAAGTAACCATATCTTGTGAATGACAGAACCCAAATTGAGGGTATGCTGTGAGTCAGAGGTCACAGTGAGGATATTATGTGAGTGTAAAAGGCCAAAGTGAGGATATTATGAAAGTGTCAGTGGCCATATCAAGGTATTACGTGAGATTCAGAGATCAAAATGAGGATGTATTGTGTTTTTGAGTCCAAGGTGTTGATGATATTTTGTGATTATCAGAGGTCACAATGAGGTTATTTGAGTCAGAAGCCATGGGAGTAAATTTCATGAATGGTAGTGACAACATTTAATGTATTACGTAAATGTCATAGATCAACTTAGAGTATTGTGTGAGTGTCAGAAACCAGAGTGGGGGATTATGTGAGTGTCCGAGACCACATTGTTGGTCCTATTTGAGTGTCTCATGTTATCCTGAGGAAAACATGTAGGTGACAGAGGTCACAGTCAGTGAAATATGTGAATATCAGAGATTACTTTGAGGGTATTATGTGAGTGACAGAGGCCACAGTGAGGGTATTATATGAGTATCAAAGGTCATAATGAGGATAGTATATTACTGTCAGAAGTCACAAGATATCATGTCAGTGTCACAGGCTCTGGAGGATATTATATAAGTGTCAGTGGTCACAGAGAGGGTATAATGTGAGGGTCAGAGCCTACATTGAAGGTATTATTGTGACTGCAAAAGATCACAGTGAGGACACTATTTTAGAGTCAGGGCCAACTGAGGATACTAGATTTGTGTCAGAGATCAAAGTGAGGGTATATGGTGAGTGTCACAGGTTACAGTGAGAGTATAATGTGTCAGAGGTCACAGTGAGGATATTATCTGTCAGTGGTCAGATGAAATTATGTGAGTGACACTCTCCATGTGAGGATATTATGGAAGTGTTAGGGGACACCATGAGGATATTATGTCTCTGTCAGAGGACCTGGTGAGGGTATTTTGTGAGTTCCAGTGCATAGGCTCTCTCTCATCCAGCGAGAAGGTTCATGGAACAGGGTAGAAGAGAACATAGCTGTGGAGTCACTATTCAAGACCTCTAGGTCTTCATTGTTGAGTCCTTTACTAGTAAGATTTTCCTCCAGAGTTAGGTCCTTCAACATCTTAGTGGCTCTGTGGGTCAAGGGCTTGACTTTCTGTCAAGCACCCAGATGGAGTAAAACTCCTGTTAACACATGGGAACTCTCAAACCATGGTTAGGAAGGGCCATGGACCATCCCATGCATTTGTTATTGTATTCTTTATGAGAACATAGGCAGATAGGAGGGCTGCATAAAGGGGACCCAATGTTTATGGGATGCTGTTTCTGTAGAAAATTCTGAAATTGAAAGAAAATATAAAGTAAAAAAGATTCTTTTCAAGGCATCACAAAGGAACTTGGTATAGGCTCCCCTCTCTGCTTTGTAGCATGGACTTAATCCTTGTGTGTTTTTTGTATGATGCCTTGAGCCTGAGGGTTAAATAGGATCCCAGTTAAGTGCTGTATATGTCAACTATTGCAAATGGCTTGAAATGTCTTGCTTGTATAGGCTGGCCCACTGTCAGTTTTAATAGACTTGGAAACATCCTTAATTCCAAAACATTTAGGTTGATGGAAGATGACCTTTCTGTGTTTTCTCCTGTGAAGGCTGTGGCTATTAAAGAGCCTAAATGTATATATCAATGATTAAATGAATATATATTAAATTTCCAAAAGTTGTATAATGAGTGATATCCATTTGCCATAAAGCATTAGATGTTAACCCTTGGGGATTCACTCCAGCAGGTTGTAAATAGCCATTGGGGAGAAAGGGTGCATTTTTTGAAGTCTCAGACTAGCTGTTTTTAAGCCTCCTTTGTCCTGATTTAATGGAATTGCAATGAGTGAGACCAGTAGAGAGGATTGAGCTGCTTCTCTCTATATATCCTGGGTTGCCAAAACCCAGTCATCTGATGTGCCATTTTGTACTGGGGCCACTGCCACTCTGTGTGTCTTATTTAGTACTTCCCAGATCAATCCCTTGGCTAGGGCTTCCCTATTTCCCTATTTCATCCTCCCTTCTACATATTTGTTTACTTAAGACTTGTGGCAAGTCTTCAGCAACATTCTGCCTTAGGTCCTATATAGAAACTGGACCTCCCCCTGCTGGTAACTTCCTCCAGTCTCTTCAAGCACAGAGTCACACCTGATCGAAATAATTTGGTGGACCTGTAGTTGTACCAAGGGGAACTGTAGATTTCCTCTTCCTGAAAGCATTCAGCTGGGAGATTAGCATTTGTGGTGTGGTTATGATTCCCCTGCTGTTCACATTCATCATAGAAAAATAACTTCAAAATGTTGCAGGCTCAAGAAACCCCTCTGACTAGGTCTTTCCAGTCTTGAGGGCAATTAAGTTCAAGACTGAGTGATTTGAGCATTTGCTCTGCAAATGGCCCTCGGGGTTCATCCTCATTTACTGCCTTTTTTAACTCCTTCAGGGTACCCAATATGTGTGGATACAAAGTGACAGGGCCCTGTGGCACAGGGGCCATTTTAACTGGGAAGGCATGTATACACTTACTCTACTTTTCATCTCTTACATAGATCTACAAAAGTGTCTCTGGCCTCTTGAAATGGGTTTCTGGGAGACCATGGTTTGGGCCTGTCTGGAAGCCTGGTCATTTCTAAGGTGTCATAGTCCCTTGCTGGCTTTGGCATTGCCTTATAAGGAGGCATTTGCCATTGAATCAGGGAAGAATATAGTCTTTGCCTGTCAGTAGAAGGTGCACTTGTACCATTTGTGTCACCTCCTTCTACACCATGAAGGCTAGTAATACCATTTCTTGCCTGTCTTCCTCTTGCAACTGTTCTGGTTGCTTGCTTTGAAGTAGATTTTCTCCCCTGCTTTCCTGATCTGCTATGGTTGCTTGCTTTCAGGTAGATTTTTACCCCCACTTCTTTTGCCCTGTCTATCTCTCATAGCCTCATCTTCCCTTAGGGCCATCATTATATGACAAAGGTCTGTTTTAGGGCTTTCTAAGCTTGGCTGAATGGCCATCACAATAGGACAAAAAGGTAGTGGTAAAGTATACCCCAGTCTCACTTCAGCTTGCCACACATTTGCCATTATCTTGGCTCATATCTTAGTATCAAAAACATCATTGTCACTAATCTATGTGCTAGTGTCAATCACTACATCCCCAAACTTCTGGGCTTCTTTCTTATTCAAGGTTAAGCCTCTAGTATCTAAGAGAGTGTGCAGCACTTGCAACTGTGAATCTTTTGTGGAAATCAGTAGGTTCTCTATTTCCCCTTCCTCACTAATCTGTGAGGGGCCACACCATTTCCTATAGGCTCCTCTCAGGTTCCTGATCAGGCACCAGCTGTGTGGGCTCTCTCTCATCCATCAAGGAGGTACATGGAACAAGGTAGAAGAGAGTGTGGCTGCGGAGCCACTATTCAAGACCTCCAGAGACCAAACTGGAAGCAGATCTGGTTTTATTGTGCAGTTACTATGTACATACAATTAGACAATAGCTAAGTAGATTACAGGCAGCCACCAATACAATTGCCAACTGTATTTGCAGTGATCAGTCGAGGATTGGGCCATGGAGTATGCACCTGGACTACAACACATGGCATCACACCTAGGGCTATGCCTACAGGGTAAGTGGTTTGCCGCTCACGCGCCTAGCACTAGCGGAGTGGTTTGTCACTCAAGCACCCTGAATGTATGCCATGTAAGCAGTACTCCATGCACTTGTCCCCACACTTCAGAAGCCCCATTATGTGATATTATGTGTCCGAGGACACAGTGAGGGTATTTTATGACAGCAGTAGCCATATTGATGTTTTTATATGAGTGTCCGAGATCACATTGGGGGTATTAGTGAAGTTATTATGTAATGGCTGAAGGTCACAATAGGGAAAATGTTTTAAAGTCAGAGGCCTAGAAGGAATTTTGCATGAGTATCAGAAGCCATAGTGATGGCATTATGTGAGTGTCAGAGGCCACACAGTGGGTATTTGTGATTGTGTCATGTTATGCTGAGGGATATATTTAGGTGACAAAGTCACAGTGAGTATAAATTATGAATGTCAGAGGCTAGTTTGAGGGTACTACATGAGTATCAAGTGTCACAATAAAAATACTTTGTGATTGTCGTGATCATAATGCATATATCATCTCTTATTATAGGCCAAGAGAGAATATTATGAGTCAGTGATAACTGAGAGGGTATTATGCAACAGTGAGGGCACGATGTAAGTTTCAGAAGTCATATGAAGGTACTATGTGTATGGAAGAGGTCAAAATGAGAAATTTTTTTGAGTTTCTGAAGATGCAGAGAGGATATTTTATATTCTCATAGAGAACAATGAAGATATAATGTGAGTTTCCAACATCAGAGTAAGGATATTACATGAGTGGTGTCAAAGTTCACATGAGAATACTTTTGAGTGACATAGGACACAGTAGGTTATTATGTGAGTGTCTGAGGTTACAGTGAGAATAATGTTAGTATCAGAGGCGACAGTGAGTGTATTTCATGAGGGTCAGAGACCTGAATGAGGATATTGACTTTCAGATGCCAGAGTGAGAGTATTAGGTGAGTGTCAGATGTTTGGTGAGGATATTATGGGACTGTCAGAGGAAACAGTGAGGATATTATGTTCATGTTAGAGGCCACAGTGAGGGTATCATGTGAATGTCAAAACTCATAGTGAGGCTATTGGGTTTTAAAGACACAGTGAAAATATTATATGTATGTCCAAGGGAATAGTAAGGATACTACGTGAGTTTCAAATGTCACAGTGAGGTGATTATGGGTGTCAGAGGTCAGAGTGAGGGTATTTATGAGTGACAGAGACCACAGTAGGATATTATGTGAGGATCATATGTCATTGTGAGAATAATATGAGAGTGTCAAAGGCAAAAGAATATTAGATGAGTGTTAGATGTTAGGTGAGGATATTGTGTGGCTGTGAGAAGACACACTGAGGATATTATGTAAAATTCAGAGGTCACCGTGAGGGTATTCTGCTTCTTCTAGTGTGATTATCTGGCTACAGGTACCTGCAGCTGCTGTAAGGCTGCACAGTAAAATATTTGTAAGCAGAACTGCTATGTGTCAGTATGAAAATCAACAACCTGTCAGCACTTTAACTCCTGAAGTTTCCATTCCATTCTACCACAAAACAACAGCAAACTTCACACATCATATTGCCATTCCAAATTCACAAATACTTATATGGCTTCTTCCCTTCACCCTCTGAGTGGACAAATGGTGATTGGCTTCCTATGAAGTGGACAAGCTGATGCTGCTCCCTGTGCATAGATTATAATACATGGACCTGTCTGTCCTCAACATTTCTTGCCCCTCCAGCCACAAGTCTACTGATTCTTCTCATTGCTCTTCCATTTCATCTCCTTCCAGTTCATCTTCATGTTCTCCCTCAGCCTCAGCCCCTCCTGGTCTTAATTTTTCTTCTCTGCACCAAGCTTCCATGTCTGCCCCATTCACTCTATCTTATCAGATGACTCTGGCTGAAACTCAGCTTGTCCTCTAACTAGAGATGTCCTCACCATGTTACCAGTGACACCCATGTTGCTAAATCCAGAGATTGAATTTTTATCCTTGTATATGTCTTTCTGCTGTAAGGTAACTGTTATACAATGCCTCCTTCTTTAAAGGCCTCTCCCTTGTCTCGAAAAACGTCAAAATGCACAATGCCTTTATTTTTTCTCCTCTGAGATTCCTGGATGAGTCTTATTTTTTTTTAAATTTACTTTATTTTTTTAAATACACAAGAGTGGAATGTATTTCAATTCTTGTTACACATATAGAGCACACTTTTTCAAATCTTTGTATATAAAGTATGTTCACACCAATTTATGTCTTTATACATGTACTTTGTGGGTTTTTTTTGTATTACAATTCTTATTGCACATATATACTACAATTTTCCATATCTCTATTTGTATATAAAGTAGGTTGAGATCCAATTTGTGTCTTCATACATATACTTTGAATAATGATGTCCATCACATTCCACTGTTCTTGTTAATCCCCTACCCCCTCCCTTTTCCTCTCACCCCTCTTCCCTATCTAGAATTCATTTTTTCCTCCCATGGTTTCCCTCCTTAGTCCACTCTGAGTCAGCTCCTTAAATAAGAGAAAATATTCAGCATTTTTGGGGGGAATTGGATAATTTTACTTAACATTATCTTCTGTAATGCCATCCATTTACCTGCAAATGCACTGATTTTATTCCCTTATGTCTTTATGCAAACCAAGAGGTGGAATCTTCATTAAACTTCTATCACAAGGTTGAGTTATGAACTCCCACCCTACATATAGAGCTGAGAGATGACACCTGTAGTTCACACAAACTCACCACATCCAGCACTAAGTTCTTCTGTATCAATCATCCCTTCGTCACACACCTGCTCAAAAGCAGTGCCATCAGTGAGCCAGTTGTCCAGGGAGAAACATGGGAATCATCTCTGTGCTCCAGTCACCCACTATTCCATGTCTGTCCCTCATCAGACATAAATTCCCTAAATATTCTTGCCCTACCCACCTCCTTGAAGCTTATCATGACCCATTTCTGACAGCCATCTCACCCTCACTACTTCTGCATGTCCTGGCTCTTTAACCTCCACCAAGCACCTTGTGGTTGAGCATTGCTCATCTCTGAAAGAAACCTGCAAGATCACCTCTGTGTCAGGATATGTGGTTGGATATTTTCACCTCTTAATAATTCAATTCAGAGATACCTTGATATGTCCTGAAACCTGTTGCACTTTAAAAGAATTAAATGTTTTATATGGAGGTAATTTTAGATGTACACCAAGTAAGAAATGGTGAAGAGACACTCATGGTCCCTTTACCCATCCTTCCCTAGAGACCTCATCTTGAACCCTCGGTTGTGACCTCATCAGGTTCTGACAGCACAACAGTCAGGATATAAAAGTCCTCCAGATCTTAAGGCCATTCCTGTCTCCCTACAGTTATCACCCCTGTCCCTCTCCAGCCCTGCCACATCCTTACCCCCTGACAGCCATGAAGATATTCTCCCCATGTATGACCTGGTCAGCACACCAATGTTACTTGTGTGGACTCAGATGGTGTATAAGCTTTTTGATTATTATCATGGGTTTGTAGAGACTCATTCAAGCTGCTGTGTATTAACATTTCATTTTCTCCTTGCTAAATGCTCTTCTGGGATCCCTGATCAAGTGACCCTATCCTTGCTAGAATATTCTGCTGTTGATATTATAATTTTACTGATTTTATCTTAGTAATTATGTTTTGTAAATACATTCCAATAAGAAAATGGACCACTTATATGAACACAGCACATACATGTAATTTCCATGTATACTGCATCTGGAAAACTCCTGTACATTAAGGAGTTCTAATTACCATCATCACAGAATTCCAGTGGGCCAAAGAAGTATGAGAACTGAGAGAGAGTCAAATAATAGGTGACCATGTTCTATCTACAAATACATACAAAAAGGGAGAGTATTATAGCCCAGGGAGGTCACACTTTGGGTTCAAACCAGAACTAAATTAAAATGCAGAAAAGGGGCAGTGCATTTTTCACCAAGACCACTTGTTCTTTGTTACTCATGATACTTCACTGTATTGGCCCACCTTTCCACCTGAGGATGTGAATGGAAAGGGAACCCAGGACAATCACTAGCCACTTTTATTTCAGTTCTTTCTAACTCATTAGCAAACCAAAGGGAGAAACTGTTAACAGTTACCCAAGTGTAGTTAAAACAATTGAGTTGACTTTGTGTAACATTTTGCTATCTTGATATGAATGAACTCAACAAGGATGTGCAAGCTCTTAAATAGGACTTGCTTTTTTAGTTTTTAAAAAACAAATATTTTATTTTGAAAAGTTAAAATCCCAGCAAGGGATTTTATAAGCTGATTCTAAAATGAATATGACTTGCTTTTAAGTTGCATTTGGAATTAAAATTGCTTTATAAAAGGTGAATGTTAAAAATATTGCTAATAATTTAAAATGCTGGTTTTTCTACAATGAGAACACCCAAAAACAAATAAAATGCACATGACATATGAAGAAATCACAGAGGAAAAAAATCAATTTCTGTAGCAAGATGTTAATGGCACAGGTTACTGCTTTTTGAACAAGGACTCTATTTTTTTTCAGACTTGACAAATTACACAGGTGGGCCTAACAAATACCAGTAAAAAGGAGTCTATTTCCCTGGAGAAATGGCTGATTCTAGGATCTGATAAAGTAAATGCAAAATAAGCCTGAATATAAAAGAATATATAGAAGGAGGAAGAGGAAAAGGAATAGGAGGAGGAGGAGGAGGAGGAGGAGGAGGAGGAGGAGGAGGAGGAGGAGGAGGAGAAAGGGAGGAGGAGAGGTGAAGGAGGAGGAGAAATTTATCACATGACCAAGGGACTAGGGTAAAGATCTTCAAGAAGCCAATCTGAAAGAATATGCAAAGTAAAATAAATAATGCTAAAAGTAAAATATGACTGAAGGTAACAAATAAATATATACTTACTGACATTAATAAATAAATGGCTACATAGTTAATAAGTGATGGGAACAAACAAATCTTTCTAAAAGAAGAGTTCCAAACCATGCAGGTGGATAGCATCTCCTTCTGCAGGTGGAAATTACTACCCTTCTCTTCAGGTTGGGAAGATTTAGTGAATAGATCACACACAAAAAAAAATAGTGTAGACAAAGGGAAAAAGATGAACTTTCCAAAGGATGAACTTGTCAAAAACTACATTGACCATAGATGAATTATAGCACTAGGATTTAATGACCATCAGGAAATCATGTCATGATGTGACAAAAATTCACTTCATCTCTTATTCCTTCCCAAATTATTTAACTACCATAGTTTGATGATGATGATAATAATAATAATAATAATAATAATAATAATAATAATAATAATAGCACCAAACATCATGTAAGATACATTCTACAAAGCGTGTGGCCAGTATTTGCCATTACTATGAATGTATAGTATCCTGATTGGGGGGGGGGCACTTTTCTCCCTTGTTTTTTCATGTTGTCTATGTGATTTCTTTTCTTGCAGTGTGGATCTGAGGTATTACAGTTTCTACCTACAATCTTGTAGTATCTGTGCAGATTATCGGTGTCTCACCTTGCTGTTGGGTTCCCAGATCCTGCCAGTATCCCAGGATGAATGCTACTGCATCTATAGGTGGTGGCAGCAATAGTAGGAGGTGACTTGAAATAGCAGTGGAGGTGCCCCAATATGGATGCAACATCTTTCATAGATGGGACTGAAAGGGAGGACTTTACACTGGCTTTGGGGTGCCAGCTCCAAGATGCAGCTGCTTCTAGGCTCTGTCTGTTGTCACAAGTTAGAGTCTACTGTGTGATGAAGGCTCTGAGGATGTCTGCAGTGTCTCAAGTTGGAAGTGGGTTAGACCTGGGCTCCCAGGTTGCAGTGGGGGGTGAACATAGGCCTACCATCTGCCCTGGCTTCCACACAGTTGGTGAGGCAGATCTGGGCAGGGCCTGAGCTTTGGTGTGGGTCTACTGGTTAGTGGAAGCAGTCCTGGGCCTAGCCTGAGTTCCAGCAGGTGTGTCTACTTGTGGCGGGATGAACTCAGGCCTAACCTGGGCCTGAGCTCCAGCGCAGTTTATCCAGGCATATCTGGGCCATGCCTGAGCTTTGGCAGGGGCATATGAAGTTTTTAAAAAACTATTCTAGGAATGCAAGATGGTGGAAATAGAAGGATATGTGATAGAAGTAAATCTAGTATTCTTTAGTGACTTCACATAGTGATATTAATATACATAATCACAGGCTTATTTATCTGGTGACAGGTTACAGCTCCTTGTCAAAAAGCACTTTTCCTTGATACTTGGCATTTTTTTTTTGAGTTTTGATCTTCTCCAAGGTAATCTATTTGTTTTACAACTCTTCTTTTTCAATACATAATCAAGAAAAGACACAGAAATTAACACCATGGTTTTGTATAACTAGTGACTCCTTAAAAGAAATATTTGACATATTAAAATTACTAATTCCTCTAGAACTAAAACTGCAATTTTATTTGTTACATTTTCCCTGACTTTCTGCAATAAGAACTGTTTACAGTGATCTAAAGAATAAGCATTTTATGTTTTTTTTTCAGAAATATTTAATGTTCTAAACTTGTTTTCACTGATTTTCACTCCCAAATCTCGAATGGTGATGTTCTTGATTGAAAACTTTCTTTATACAAATATTTTTTAAATTCAACATTATTCCAGTCCTTGAGTAATAACAGAATTCATATGTGAATGTTCATGTAAGACAAGTTAAGCCCACACTCATGGAATAATATGGTGACTACATCATGATAATTGACATGTTTCCCAACCTGGTTCCCAAATATGTAAATCCAGGCATTGGTAGCAGAATGACATAAGGTTTGGAAACATGGACAGATTTCTTAAAAAGAGACTCAAAGGCCTGGGTGCCTACTTCCAAGACATCAGGTGTTTTGAGACCAGAATTAATATGCTATCAAAAGTATCTTAGCTAAATAATGATGGTATCATCCCAAAAGTAGCCATATATCTGAGAAGACTTCTAATTGTTCTTAAGTTTATTTGGAGGTACACTCTTTTTTACTTATTGGTAATAATTATGCCAGCTGCAATGTGACTCATTAAATTGAGAGGGCCTCCTTGCAACACCTGAGTCATAGGTTTAAAAGACTTTATATCTCTTGAAAATGAAGGCTTCATTGCATATATTAAGAGTGAATTTGTAACTGATTCCCCTCTCATACCAGGCAAGAGAACTGATAACATTCTTTATTAAAATTCCACCTTGTTCTCTTCTACAAAATCATATCTGGGCTTTACATTTGCATTTCCATTTATTTTTAGTATTGTACTAATGACAGAACTCCTTCTCCAGCTCCTAACGCTACACCACTGTCTTCTCTTCTCCTACTTTACAAAACATGCAAACACCTTGACATAGTAAATATTTGAAAACAATAAAGACATTTAGCTCGACCATTTATTGGTTTCAGTTTTATCATCGAAAAGTATCTCATGATCTTCATCCTGCTCACAAGGAACGTGTACTCTTCACATTGAGGCTATTTGACTCACCGAACGGAAGAATTTGTGCTTCTCTTTATTTCACTTTATAATTTTTGCATTTATTTTATAAAGATAATGCCAAGAATACTGGTTCTCAATATTCCTAGCTTCCTTTCAAAACAGATTTTAATAAAATTGGAAAATTTTGTTAGATCATTAAAATAATATATTCTGTCAGAACCTGCTGACAATCTGTAATTCATGGTACAACAGAGATGCTTAAAGAAAGACACACACACACAAACACACACACACACAAACACACACAGACACACACAGACACATCCAGTAGAAACGAGCACCATCTTTACTTTTTTCTCTCCTTCTTTTATAAAGCATTGTTAATTAAAACAAGGGAAAAGAACAAAAAAACATCCTTTTGGCAGCTTAATCCTCACAAGTATGGATTAACATTCTCAGGAAAACTTTGTTTATGGTCACAGTGCTCCGTATTTCTTATCAATTAACTTGTGGTTAGTTATTCCCAGGCAAACACACACACACACACACACACACACACACACACACACACACACACATATATATATATATATATATATATATATTACACTTGGCATAACATTCTTTTCCCTTATCTTCTTAAGACAGCAACAAGGAGACAGTTTAAAGAGTTCATACTTTCACACAGAACTCCTTGTTTTGCTAAGCACAGCAAAATTTAACTGTTCGTGTGCATGAGCACACAGTTCCCCCTTAAATAACAATGAAGGGGATTGCGCCTGTCTTAGGTCATGAACCGTACTGCAACATTCTTACCCGTCATGGAGGACTTTCATTGATAGAAAATGAAAGCCTCTGTCTTAGATTGATATGCACAGTGATTCATCTTGCCTGTCATTGGCAACAATCATCCAAACCATCGGGGGGCATAAGAAGTCACCACAGGAGATAAGAGAGAAGTGATCATAAAATAACTAATGACAAAAACAAGTATAGACATGCCAAGTATTAAATCATACATATCATTAGCTCTATTAACTAGGAAATATTAGAAAACCAAGATATTAACCATGAAAATAATTCTTCATTTCCTTCATATTATCTGATATTATCAATCATTTCTTTCAAATGATGAATTTCTATATCAATAGGAACACTGTTATCTGTCAGATTAAAGTAACACATTTTTTTACTTGAATACATTTTTTATGGTGTAACAATAGTAAATAATCTATAGCAGCTGTATTATCCAAAACTCCTTGTCATAAAACCTGCTGTTCTTCGTTCAACAAGGCTAGAGCAGTAGATGTACGATTAATGATTTTTTGCCATTACACATGTCAATTTCATAACTGTCTTACTGCCTATCCAGGGATCCCTACAAGAGAAAAGGTTAGTGCATCAAAGTATGCTTTAGATAATAAGTTTATATCATCCTTACCATCCAATGTTAGTGTAGCCATTCTTCGTAAGAGACAAGAAGGATGTTCAGGAAGCAAATCATCAATGGAGGGAAGGAAAACTGTGAGGCTACTAAGAGAGCAACGTGTTCCATGAGTCATATTTGCTGGTATGTAGTTGAATTTATAAGTTCCACAGGAAAAAAAAACAGCCTTTTAGAAGTGGCACATGTCCATAACTTGAAGGAACCACAAAGGAATTATTACATGCAAAGGAAGGTCCCATAGATCTACATTTAGTTGCACAATTATGAAACTAAGTGCAGGTGTCATTATCTGTTACAATAACAGTACTGGTTATAACTTGAAACTGCATTTCAGGGTAGTCGATAAGAAGGGGTGCCCCAATTAGAATAATCAGCATAAGTAATAGTTTTATCAAAATTGGAGAAAAAGGTCATACTTTTTATTTGTTCTGCTGGATGACAGACAGGTAGTAAACAGGAACCCAATACTGCTCCCAGATGGACATCTTGTTTTAGGCAGATATTATCAGTCCCTGCCAATTGAGCCAATGTCAGCCATACATTGGTATGATTGAAAGAGGCAACTTCCATAGCTCCAAAAAGGAGAAAAAAGGTTAGGGACAGCATCTATAAAATATAAAACAAACCAAAGAGATAAAAGCATTCATGATATAGTTTTAGAAGAGTCAAACCATATCAAATGAGAAGGAATCCATCGAGGTCTGGGATCATTTTGTGGAAAAACACAGGCAGCTCCTTTTCCCCACATTAATACAGGATCAGGACCCATCCATTGTCCTGTTAAAACATCTTTCCACCTTACAAGTGGATGGCTGTTTGTCACTTAGCATGCCATAAGCGATCTGCAGCTGTCAGTTTTGTAGCTGGATCTACAGTTAAAAAAATTTAAAGTAAATAATACATGTGCTAAACGAGAGTGGGGACTGCTGCTACTCCCCCCTTTTGTTTTTGACAGATATGCTTTAGGAGTTTGATGAGCTTGTTCTACTATACCTTGTCCTTGAGGGTTATAAGGAATTCCTGTCGTGTGTTTTACATCATAAGTGTGATGAAATCTTGCAAATGATGTACTAGTATATGCTGGTCAATTATCTGTTTTAATATGTTTACGGAGACCCATAATAGAAAAAGCTTCCATACAGTGAGCAATTACATCTTTGACCCTTTCCCCTGAATGAGGAGAAGCATAAATGAAATGAGAGTAAGTATCTATAGACACATGAACATATGCTAATTTGCCAAAAGAAGGATAATGAGTAACATCCATTTTCCATAAGACCCTGTAAAAGGCCTCTAGGATTAATGCCAAAATTAGGAGAGTGTATCTGTGAAGAACAGAGGGAACAATCACGAATAATTTGAGAAGCCACTTCATGAGGAATTTTACAATGATGAGCTAAAGAGGAAGCATTAAGGTGAAATTGAGATTGTAAAATTTGGGAATCCATGGATAGAAAAGCAGACATTTTGGAGGCTAAATCAGTGGCAGCATTTTTTAATTTTTTGTACTAAGTGGTCTTGGTAAAGTTGAATGATCTTTTTGTCTAATAGAGAAACCTTTAATTCTGTTACTCAGGGCTGGATAATCATACTAGCAAACACCAAGGCCACCTATGTATGTTAGGAATATCTGTAGGCCTAAAACTAAAAACTTCTGTCTCTGGCATCTCCTCTTGATAGTCTCTTTTTATAGTTATCAGATATTTCTGTCTGAGAATCCTTCTTTGTAGCCTTCAGTCTTACTTATCTTACTTATTTCAGGCTATCATAAGGTGTATACCTATAATAATAATAATAATAATAATAATAATAGTAATTATTATTATTATTATTATTATTATTACTATTATTATTTAAAATGCACAGGAATGGCTGTGTTTTGGTTTTAACTGTATTTACTGAGTGTTTAAGATGAAGCAGTTAAACTGACTTTTGTTTTTATCTATTATTAATAGTCAGCTGAGTTTTTATGGGAATCATTCCTGGGGAAACTTGAGAGCAGCTTCTCAGTTCTGCTAGTGCCATTTGTGCTAGGATGGGTCCAGGTCTTGCATGACCATGTGGCTTCCCTTGGAAGCATCAGGTATTTTTCCCTTCTCTAATGACCCTCCTCTTTATAGCAAATGCACTCATTGGCTTTTTGTTCTCCAGTGGTCTCTTTAATCTCTCTGATCAGGAGGTTATGTGGCCCAGAGTTGCAAAGCTTTTTAGAGAAGTTTCCTGTTTCCTGGATTCAGACTGACTCAGAGGGCAAGAGACAAATATTGGTTTTCTTGGCCCTTTTGATTTAATTTTAATTTTAAATCTTCATCTTAAACTTCCAGCAAATAAATTTTAACAGCCTTATATTAAGAGTACTGGGCATTAATGTCTATAACTTTATAATTATTTATCTTTTTTATTAATTGGGGTTTGTATTATCCTATCTGTCTTGTAGGTGATGGCTTATTTTCATAAATTACCCTAGGTTGTGTGTTTTTAAAGCAGTACCTCTGTAAAACATTAACAGGCTATCTTTAGACCATTTATAAGAAAATTACAAAATAAAATTAACAAGAATGAAAACATATTTAGTTCGAGTAATAGCTACCTTGAATTTTGGCTGAGTTATACATTATATCCCCTGTTTAAGGAAAAAAAAAACAACTTTTGAATATAACTTTAAATGAACTAAAATCTGGCCTACTGATTTTGTAGTCATTTTCACATGTACTAAGATAGGACACAGCACCTTATCTCAGGTAAGGCACGGCTCCTCATAAATCTTAAGTACCGTAGTTCTGAAGCTGATCTTTGTCTTTTAAATATCATTTTTAAAAAGTTTACATAAATTATTTGAGGTCACATGAACATTAGCTAACACCATATGATATCACATTTAAAACATGAATTAAAGAAAGGCTGAAAATTATTAACCATTTGTGGAAAGGTAGCAAAATATTTTGTGCTTATCAATATTAACCTTTACATAGATTAGGCTCTCATTAACTTAAAAATACATTTAAATTATGTTCCAATGTAAAAAGTAATATAAAACTTTACATATCTTATTGACAACAGGTAAATAAATCCCCAATATGTTTTTTAAGCTTAAAATTACCATACAACTTTAGAACACCAGCTTGATATAATGCTCTTTTAAAGCTTCTACCTAACAGACTTGTATACCTGGAAAATATGAGCACATTAATAGCATCACAATTACATTGATGTTTTTATAATAACCAACTTTAGCTTTTAAAGAAATGACAGTACAATTCTCTAAAATAACAGTTCTTATTTAACCAGTTGTTTAATTTTTATGGTTACTTGCTCTAGAAAAAATAAAACTTAATAAACACAATGTTATGGGTAAACATGTTTTAAGAAATTTTTTTCTTTTTAATATATGACTGATTGTAAAAACAAACTTATACAGACCTTAGTAAATCAATCAGATATCTAACAAAAGTACTCATGAATGAGTAATCCCATTTTAAATTTACTTTACTTATTTTATCAAAATATTCAACAAGTATATAAAACAGTGATATTTTTTTGAAGGAAAAGTCCTAGAACCAAGGCATATTAGACATTTTATAGACATTAATGTTTTATTAGTTTTTTTGAACACCTAGAAAAACTTGTAAACTTATATTTAAAGACATTTATTGTTATCTGTTTATTAAATTTAAATTGAACCATTTTAATCACACGAATTAAAGATTTTTGGATCCATTTTTTTTAAATTTTTATGAGCGCTCCTTATATATGTTAATTTGTATATCATATATATGATATACAGACATGTACATATAGACATACAACACATAACACAAGTGTTCACACATAACACAATAGTAAATGCCTTGTATCTATTTGCAGGTGAAATCTCCATTGCAATATTTTAAAAACTCCACAGATAGTCAAAAATAGAACTGATCAGAAAAACATTAACCTAGGTCTATAGGATCAAAATCATGAGCTCAAAAAAATATGGAATATAAGAAAAATCAAGAGTCCTAGAAAAATGACTGGCCAGTAATTAGTAAATACCATACAATTTGTTTTTTTATTTTTTATTTGTTTGATTTTTAGGCCTCAGATCAGTCTCCTACTGAGCTTGCAGGCTTCTTTCATTTGCATTTTAACGTAAGTTCTGACTGAGGTCTGGAAGGAGCAGGGAAAACTGTTTTTCTGAGCAGACACCTCATGTATAAGGAATTTTAACCATAAGTCATAATTTTTAGGTTTGAATGTTGAAAATTATGATACAAGTTTAAGACACAATTTACAAAATTTTATATCTTTACATCTTGTTTTTTCAACAGATACCATACTATGATTTACTATCCTTTTCCAAATTAACACACTGGTATACATAATGAAATCTTTCCAGGCTACCCAATTTAAAAATTGGTGAAAAAACTAAATGATTGGGAGTTACTTGCCAACTTGGAAGTAGAGTTCTTTAGTTTTTTATCCTAAGTATTTAAGTTCTCTGGCATGAATTATCTGAAATCATCAACTAAACAATTACCTAAACCCAACTTTTAACTGCAAGATTGTGCAATGCTTCAAAAACCCATTCATATAAATAGACAGAGATAGCATAACCCTTACAGTGCAGGGAAGGAAGGCGGGAGTTCCCCGAAGCAAAAAAAAATGGCTTCTGCAGATTCTGGGAGTCCCTCAGTCCCTCCTTTTACTTACAGGGTTAGCTCCTCTTTTGTAGGTGGTGGATCCTCTGTTTTTAATTTAAAAGCACCATAAATGGAGGCCTCCTCATCTGAGGAATCACCTTCACTCACTGAAACTATTGATTCCCTGTCCTGAACCTCCAGCCAAGTTCCCTGTGTCTGCTGTAAAAATACATGCAGTTTTACATCTGAAGATAAAACTGCCTCTTTCACCAACTTCCACAAAGAAAAAGAAGCTACAGGTAAACTGTCCAGACACTTTTCCCTTAAATCTTCTTTTACATGTCCTCAATTAGGAACCATTGAATTTCCCGAGTGCAAAAACCAAGGAGATGCAGTTTCAATAGTATGCATAAAAGCAGAAGCTGTTTTTCTATTAATTGCAGTTTCTTGTTTCTTAAGCAAAGCCATAATTGCCTGTTGCATTTGACTTCTTAAGATTTTTGATCCAATGGTACCTCTTCCCTTCACTTACCTTTGCCAGTAAGGGGACTCTCTGCTGGCCACCCAGGGAAGCCACCTGTCAGAACCGGCTGACAATCTGTAATTTCTGGTACAGCAGAGATGCTTAAAGAAAGACACACACACACACACACAAACACACACACACACACACACACACATCCAGTAGAAATGAGCACCATCTTTCATTTTTTCTCTCTTTCTTTTATACAGCATTGTTAATTAAAACAAGGGAAAAGAAAAAAACATCCTTTTGGCAGCTTAATCCTCACAATTATGGATAAACATTCTCAGGAAAACTTTGTTTATGGTCATAGTGCTCCGTATTTCTTATCAATTAACTTGTGGTTAGTTATTCCCAGGCAAACACACACACACACACACACACACACACACACACACATATATATATATATATATATATTACACTTGGCAGAACATTCTTTTATCTTCTTAAGACAGCAACAAGAAGACAGTTCAACGAGTTCATACTTTCTCACAGAATTCCTTGTTTTGATAAGCACAGCAAAACTTATCTGTTTGTGTGCGTGAGCACAGAATATTCCATCAGTCTTACAAATTCTGTTGAGATCCAGAAATAAATCATAATCACTTTCACATGCTGTACAGGTCAATATGAAAGAAATTGAGGAAAAGTCCTGGATTTAAGCCATTGTCCTCTTGTTCAACATGATTATTACCCATGTTTCTGAAGAACTCTAGATACATATGAGAAATTAACTCAAGGTGACATGAGGACCTAGTTCCTACTTGTGAGCAGATGAATATCTTTTTTTTTAAGAGAGAGAGAGAGAGAGAGAGAGAGAGAGAGAGAGAGAGAGCTTTTTAATATTTATTTATTTATTTTAGTTTTTGGTGGATACATCTTTTTTTTTTAATTTTTATGTGGTGCTGAGGATCAAACCCAGCATCCCTTGCATGCCAGTCGAGTGCACTCCCACTTGAGCCACATTCCCAGCCCAGATGAATATGTTTCAGAATATGACTGAATACCTTGTAAACTACATGTATTTAAAAATGTCCTAGTACATTCTGACAGGGGATCTATATTATCTAATACACAGGTCTGAATAAAATAAAAACTTATGGCATTTTATACTACTGATAATTATAGTACCCTACCACATTTCCTCACTAAATGGACTGTGAATGTGGAAATATCTAAAGATATTTTGTAGGAAAAATTTGAAAACTTTTAAAACTAGAATACTCTTACCAAAAATGTTACCAAAGGAGGCCACTGTTATAGTAGGCTATTGCTGCTATGAAATCTTTAATGTATTACATAAAACCTCCCAAGTCAAAGCTAGGTAGTAATAAATAATGGACAAATAGTTAGCACTATTATAGTATTTCATATATGCAAAGTATTTTCTTTTCCTGTGGGTAATGTTGTTTCATAACAGTATTGAAGTACTGTTAGTAACTGAGACAAAAACTGAATCATTACATTTTTAACAAGAAATACCAGATCAAATGTTCTCTTTCCTATCACAGGTGATAATCACTGTTTGCTAATTTACATCCTCTTCCAAGAAATGTCAATTGACCAATATTTTGAATGAAACATTTGCAGTAACAATTATGTGTAGAACTTTAAATTTAAAAAAAAAATGATTTCAGAATTTAAATGTTTTAAATGCTTTTATACATTTACTAGCTTACTCCAATGATGCTTTTTATTCATGATTTTAAGTGATTCAAAAGCAGATAACTGAGTTTACAAGGTAGCAAATGATAGGACCTAGCTTAGACAAAGGCCATGGTTGTCTAGAATAGATATTACTAAATTTCTCACCATTCTTAACATCCATAAATGTACCATGAGTATGTGCCCATTGACATAGTTTACTTGAAAGATTTCTTACACTATTCTGAATTTTACATCAATATACTTTGTGAAGAATTTTTATCCCACCATCCGTGATTCAGATAATGCAGACCCAAAGACAAATCAGATGGCATCTCTACTCTTAAGAAATCAGCAGGGAATTCTAAAAAGTAAATAAATCTTCCCATTAAATAATGCTATTTGTGGTCTACAAGAAAGCATAGTAGATACCACAGACTCACAGAGAAAGATGTGATAAGGGCATATCCACATAGTAAATAAGAGATACTCAAAATCATGCTATACACATAGAAGTGATGGTTGAGACTCAACATCATGTAAGAAATGCTTCTCCCATGGGAACACTCCACCTCTGTACCCATCAACAGTGGCTTAGCTTGGAGTGTTTGGCAACACAAATTGGCAATTTTTATAGAATGTAAAATTGTTCTATCTGCAGTCCCCACTTCCCTTGGGCAATATACCCTAACTACAAAAAAATGATGTTCATTTAAATAATACTAACCATTCTTCAACTTGCACTCCACTAAGTGACCCAATTCCGCTTATCCTATGACTCTAAATCACATGATGTTTGCTTATGGTTTTGAATTATAGCAACAGCCATTTATGATTAATATGGTTTTTGACTATAAAAGGAGTACTCAAACCCTGGGAAGGTGGGGGGGTCTAAGGATGTTGACTTGCAATCTGTCCCTTGACCCATCAGCTGGTGGATTCAGATCACTGGCTGGTGAATAAAGTTTCTGTCTCTCACTTTAATATATACTTCGTGAATTATTGCAATATTTTCATAACATTTTGGAGTTCTCAGCAAGATGATCACTGGAGTTTAGGCTGTGACTCTCTTGGAACCTTTGAAGCAGAGAGATGTGCCCTCTCTTTATAGTTGTGAGAACTCTCTGCTTTGTGAGGGTCTGGACCTCCTGTAATGACCAACTGGAGTCTGCCCATGAAAGCTTTAGTGTAGCTCACATCTGTAAATTGAGACTTTGAAGGAAGATGGAACTGCATGTGCTGAGACATACCTCATTTTCTCTCTCCTTTTGACTTGATTGTAAAATCCTTAGAGGTTCCAAATGCCTGATTGTGAATCTTTTGAAGTGTATCAGGGGTTCTGCTCTGGGGGTGTTTGGATCACTTTATTGTAAATCTTTCAAAGTGTCTCAAGTGCTTGATTGTAAAGCTCAAATGTGTATCAGGTGACATTGAGCCTGATGATACCTTGGTCAAGACTCAGCCAAGCTCCAGTAAACCTCCAGATTCTGATGACAGTCAGGAGCTGATATTATATGGAGGAAAGAGTGTCTTTCTTGTGTTTTGGTCCTGTTTGTTGTTATTGTCTGCCCAATTTTTGTTTGTATTAATTTCTACCTCAGTTTGTTTCCAACATTATTTTTACTGTTTTCCCCAGTGAGACACTTTATTTTATTTTAACAGACCTGACCTGTCAGCATCTTGCTGGCCCACCATGTTCAGACTCATGTCACACTAACTGCCTTGTTAAATTCTTGTCTTTTGCTTTCCTTTTATTTTTATTGTTTTGTTAGCCTTGCCATGGGAAATCCATTACAAACCTGACCTAATTACCAACCTGGAAATAAAATGGTTATTTTTTTAACTGTACTCCCTAAAGCTTGCATTAAAATTTAAATGGCTGACAACATGACTAAAGAAAAAACAATGTCAAAAGTAAAAACTAAAGATAGAAGAGCACTTTAGAGTTTGTCTTCACTTAGTACCAGGCCAGGTGGCCAACAGAGTAGACAATATCCATTTCTATAGAAAGCAGGTTAAAACTGGAGAGTTTTATAAGATTATTATTTCTAAAATGTGTAAAAAACATCATTTTGTCTAGGAAATTTTGCTTTTGTCTCTCAGACAGTCAAGGTACTTGTATAAAACTCCAAAAACTTAAAGGTTTTAAAGAATATTTCTCAACTATTGGAGGTGACCCAAAAGTATTTTTAACCATGATAGTCCAATTTGTAAACGTTTTTTAAAACACCAGGCTAAGATTTTAGTGGCCAATATCTAAGAGATCAGACAAACAGGTTTATAACAGGACCACAATCTGAGGGGGCTCTTACAAGGAGACCAATGGAAGCCATCTCCATTGCTACCTCTTCAGGAAATTCTTTCAGGATAAAACCCCTTTGACTCTTTTTACCTCTGATGAGTGGGTCCACATCAGAATAAAGGCAGGAAGCCTTTTAAATTCTACACTTTTTTGAGTTTATTATTTTTGTTTGTTTGTTTTAGATCAGACTTATTTCATCCAACTAAAAGATTTTTTCTTTACATCTTTTTATTTATTCAAAGGCAAAATTACAAGGTTTATCTCTCAATGTAATAAGTTTAAAAAATAAGCTACAAGACCCTTTTTGTTTGTTTTGTGTATAAAGAAAGAAAAGTCAGCTTCTGACAAAACTTATATAATTTTTTTTATTCTAAGTAGAAAAATTTTACCTACTTCACAGAATTTGTTCTCTGAGAAACGTTGTTAGGATTCCAAACATTCTGTCATACTGAGTTAATTTGCCTGGCTGGTAAGAACTTAGTGAATAATTTTACCCTATAACAACATAATTATTTTCATTTATAAGCTTATGCAAATAAAACTGAATTTATTTAGTTTGTTTTTGTTTTGTATCTCAAATCTCCATTCTGATATTATTTTCTTTCTTCATGCTTTATGTTTCTTGATAATGTTGTCAATAAAATTCTATTAGAAGTAAATTGTTCTTTTTGCCTAAAAATATCAATATTGCACGCTTTGTTAAAAGCTAGAATATTAGTTAGGCATGGTGGTACCTGTGTATCATCTCAGTCACTTGGGAATATGAAGCAGGAAGGTCAAAATTTTGAGGTCAGCCTTGTGAGACCCATCTCAATACAAAAATAACATGGAGTATTGGATTTAGTTCAGTGCTTGTCTACCCTGGGCTCATTCCCTGTGGTAAAAGGGGATAAATATATAAACACAAGACACCATTCTACACCCACTAGGATGGCCAAAAAATAGGGAAGGATGTAAAGAAACTGAAACTCCATACATTTCTGGAAGGATTGGAAAATGATGCAGCAAGTACAGAAAACTGCTAATTTGTTAGTATGTGAAGCAGGATTTTCATAGGACCTACAAATTCCAATTGAGAATTGAAGACAAATTCTCAAGCAATTACATATGAATGTTTATAGCAGCATCACTCATTCTAGAAAAAAAAGGTAAGAACAACACAAATGCTCAACAATATATGAGAATATTATTCTGCCATAAAAAGGAATGAGATGCTGATGCAACAATATGTATAGATCCCAAAATTATTAATCTAAGTAAATGGTATTCAAATGCACAAAAATTACATATTGTGTTTTATTCATGTGAAATATCCAGAATATGTAAGCTCCTGGATAGAGACTGGAATGGTGGTTGGAAATCTGGGAGGACAAGAGAGGGGGTGATAGCTTAATGAAAACATATTTTTTTATGGTGGTTACAATATTATAACAAGATGAAGGTGATTATGACACAAATTGGATATGTCATTAAATTACACATTCTTAAACGGTGACTATTATAAAAGTTAACCTAAAATAAAAACACACTAAAATCAAGAGAAGCCTTTACAGTTTCTGTGGATAACAATCTAGCTGATAGATTTTCATGTGAGCTAATTTCCTTCTGCCACTCTTCTACCACAATGTTTTTTCTTTACCTTGAGCCCCAAGGGATGGAACCAGCTCTCTACGGCCTGAGACCTCTGAAACCAAGAGACCTTAAATAAACTATTCCTTCTCTACATTGTCTTGGTCAGCTCTTTTAGTTACAGTAGTGAAAAATCTCACTAAGACAGAAATTGATACCAAGAGTTCAGTAGTTGCTGTGACTAACCTGACCATGTAGTTCAGAAGCTATTTGCGCTTTTTGAAGTTGATTGGAAGAATTTTGAGATGTTTAGCAGTGCAAGATGGAAATGCTTTAGGTTCTTGTAAGCAGAGCTTAATGACCAATTTTGGTGGGAGCTCAGAAGAACAGAATGCCAATAGGACTGTGGACCAGGAAGACAGTTCTCAAGGGGGTTTAGAGCAAATGGAGGACACTACATTTTAAATGGAAGCCATTGCTATAATGCTCTGGTGAAGAAATTTGTAATGATTGTGTGTTTTGGATTGGGGTCTCTAATGACTTCATGTCTGGAATGCTTGGTGGCTGGGAATATTTCTGTACAAAGAAACAGGGTACCTAGCTGCTGGAAAAGTTTCTGTCCAAAGACACAGTATGCCAAGCTGCTGTAGCAATGCATTCATTGAGAAGACTCTATGCTAGAGTCTTATCAGCCTTGACCTTGATCTCAGACATTCAGCTCCTAAGAATAAAGAAACTTTCTTGTTCGAAAACCACAATGTTGGGGCTGGGGATGTGGCTCAAGCTGTAGCATGCTCACCAGGCATGTGTGGGCCACTGGGTTCAATCTTCAGCACCACATAAAAATAAAATAAAAAGATGTTGTGTCCATCGAAAACTAAAAAATAAATATTAAAAAACTCTCTCTCTCTCTCTCTCTCTCTCTCTCTCTCTCTCTCTCTTAATAAAAAGAAAACCACAATGTTTCACCAACCTCTGCTGTGCCTGAATTTGTCCATACAGTAGTAACTTTGAAGGCCCTGTCTCAAAATAAAAGATAAAAATGCTAGGATGTAACTCAGTGGTTAAGCACTCCTTGGTGAAATCTCTAGTACCCCAAAAAGAACATAGTATGCATTCTTATGAAATCACAGGATACTTTTGGCACACTTACAGCTTTTTTGTTACCGTTTTTATAAAGCTACAAGAAACTTTGAGCCGTCCAATTTCCAGCCCACAGATTAAAGTAATATTAGAGCTCCCTACAGCCCCACAAGTATCCATGGAGCTGCCTGGATCTCTATTCAACCTGCCTGGGATAGAGGCTGCACAGCACACAGAATCTTTTTTCCTTGCTATTTTTTTTGGGGGGAGGGGTGCTATTGGGGGTTGAACTCAGTGGTGCTCTACAATTGAGACCCATCCCCAACCCCATTTGGCAGTTTATTTAGAGACAGGATCTCACTGAGTTTCTTAGCACTTTGCTAAGTTGCTGAAGCTGGCATTGAACTTGTGATCCTCAACCTCATCCTCTCGAGCCACTGGGATGACAGGTGGGCACCACTGTGCCCAAATTTTCTTTTCTGCTTTACAGCCACACATGATGACATACTCTCTCCACATTTCATCTTTCTTCTCTTTCTGCCATCTCCACACTCCATGGCTTATCCCACCTAGTCTCACTGTTACTCTGCCTCTTCTCTCAATGGAGGCAGATCATGTTCTATTCTTGGAGTCAAGCAAGAAAAAAAAAAAAAAACTTCCTAAAATTGTGCCCCCAAACAAGTTACCATGAGCAACCTTTGAAGAAAGTTGAGTTAATCAGTCCCTTAAGGATGATTAAAAGTTTTCAAAAATTTTCTGGATCCCTGAGGCCTGAGCCCTTACCACATGAAATCCCTGGAGTGTACGGGTTGGGATATTACAGAGGGATTAACATTTGGAGTGTAACATGAGCTCTGGAATGGCAGTAGCTTTGGAGACCAAGACAGCTCAGTCCCCAGAAAAGACCTCAAAGACCCTGCATGTTTTTCTCTCTGTGATTACTCAGGGTTTCTCTGGCCTCTTGGGTTTTCCCTTATTTTTCTGGATTTATCCATTTTTCTAATGTCAGCATCTTGCTATGATGTGGCTCTCTGGCTCCTCCATGCTGGGTCTGCACCTTTTCAGCTGCCTCTCATTCACCAGTTCTCTAATTTTTCTGTCATACTCTTTTCTTTCTGTGTGCCTGTCTGACCTGCTGTGTGTGTTTTCTCTCTGGGGACCTCTCTATGTCTCTGTTGCTTGGGCTGGTTTACTTAATGACCTGCTCCTTTGGTCCATTTCACACCATGTTCTTCTTTGGAAAAAAATTCTAGAATGACAACATGGATCCTGCCTGAGAAAGGATACTGTGTCAATTTCAGGTAAGGTCTCTGCTGTTACCTGGGCTGCATTCATGCCATTCTTCAGGAGCTGGGGGCCGAGCAGGAGAGAGGCACTGAAGATGGAGGAGGAGCTGAGTTTGGGAGACCTCTTTGAGCCAAGTAGGGTGAGAATGGAGCCAGATGGAGAGAGGTGGGTGGAAACTCCTCTCCTGAAAATTTTGAGAGCTTCCTCAGGTGTCCTGTTCTGAGGAGGTGGGAGGCAATTGTGTTTCCTGCAGGCCCAAGGTCACAACAAAGCCATAGAAGATACACATTTAGCTGGGAAAAAAAAAAAAACAGGCTGGAGGGAACTGTGCCAATGTTGCCAAAATCTAGGTCTTTGTTCCCAGTATCAAGCCAGTAACCAAGATATAGTTTTGAAAAAGGGAAAAAGAAGGTATTTTGCTTTTCTAGAAAAGGAGAAACACAAGGGACTCCTGTTCCAGAGGCTGTGATTCTGCCCATCAATAGGCTTTTAAAGAGGTGACTCAAAGGCTACATTGTCCCCTGTTCTCTGTTGGAGTTGACATTGATTTGTTAATTTAGATTATTTATTATTATTATTATTATTATTATTATTATTATTATTATTTATGAGATCTTCTGGTGCCCTGTCCAAAGTCTGGATGACTTGGTTCCTATATTGGGTGTGTACTCAGGGAAAGATCAGTCTATCTAGGGTGGAGAAGAAAGAGAATAAATACTGTCTTCCCTGAGATTAGGGAAGGGGAAAGATTAGAGAGGAGCAGGAAGAGAGGAAGAGAAAGAAACATGCCCATTTTTAAAATGAATTGCAATAGCAGAGCTTCATGGGTATATGCAAAGCATAAAGTGGGCCACTGATACACAGGGATAAAATAATTTCACACCATGGTGCCATGTGGGTCTTTGAGCACACTGGTGGAAACACCAGAACAGGTATTAGTCTTCTCTTAGAGGGGACCTCAAAGGCACAGATAGGAAAACAAAAACCTCCTCACAGCCCTATACCTAATGCATAACCAAGCCAAGGTTCAAATACAGATCTGAAAAGTTCAGTGCCATGGCTCATACCAGGAATTTGGGAGGCTGAATCAGGAGGACTGCAAGTTAGAGACCAGCCTCAGCAACTTAGAAAGCCCTAAGCAACTCAGCAAGATTCTGTCTCTAAATAAAGTATAAAAAAAAAGGTCTGGGTATGTGGCTTAGGGGTAAAACACCAATGGGTTAAATCCCTAGTTCCAAGAAAAAAAAAATTAAAAACTTCGTGGCTCCCTAGTTCTGGAGAGAGGAGGATTCCTCAATGGATATGCTACACCATTGGTCACTTCAGTTTTGCATGAATTTTCACTGCAGGTAATGAGGTCAACTCCTATCAAGGATTCTGGGGAAATCAGGATGTCTGAGCCCCGCAGATTTATCCCTCAGTATTCCCAAACTTCACACTTTCTCTTTAGCTTCATTTCATTTATTACCCTATTCAATGATTTATATTTTCATATTCATTATTTATTTGATTTTTATTCATTATTCAGGTGATTCATTACCAACTTGTTTAATAATTATCACTTATTGACTGAGAAGCTGTGATTCTCTGGCTTAGTTGTTATCAGGAACAGAACTATGAGTTGGTAAGTCTTGAACTACTGTGACAATAAGGTTATGTGTGTATGGTGTGTGTAGGCATATTCACACATGAATATGCTTATACAACATTAAGTGATATTTGTGTATATATGCTTGTGATAGTTTAGGATAGATATATATCATACATTTACATATATTTATTTATACACACATATGCATTCAATACAAAGTGATATGAATTTTCTTTGTGAGTTGGAGAGCATATTGTATGTAGAACACAGATAGTGTGATATATGATTGTAAGAGTATAGGGTGAAATGCACATCAAAAATTTAGCTTACCTGGACAGTTGAATGATTGTTTATCAAATTATTCTTGTTTCTATATATATATATATTTTGTACTGGGATTAACCTTAGCCACATCCCCAGCCCATTTTTATTTGGAGCCAGGGTCTTAATAAGTTGATTTTGTCCTCACTAAGTTGCTGAAGCTGGATTCAAACTTGTGATCTTCATTCTCCAGCCTCCTCAGCTACTTGGGATTGTAGGCATGTGCCACTCCACCTAGCTAATTCTTCAAACTTCAAAGGAGAAAAAAATGTATGTTTGAAATTCAAGCTTCAGCTTGAGAAGATGTTACATTACTATTAGGTCAACAGTTATAACTGCCTCACCAATGTTTTCTAATTTGGGTGGGGTGGTTACTGGGGATTGAACTCAGGGGCACTCAACCACTGAGCCAATTTCCCAGCTCTATTTTGTATTTTATTTAGAGACAGGGTCTCACTGAATTGCTCAGCACCTCACTGTTGCTGAAGCTGGCTTTGAATTGAAAATCCTCCGGCTTCAGCCTCCCAATCCATTGGGATTATAGACGTTTTCTAATTTTTCTCCTAATGTGAGTAAAACCACCTGGGGACAAAGCACACCTGGGATCTCAGTAGCTCAGGAGGTTTGGGCAAGAGGATCCTGAGTTCAAAGCCTGCTTCAGTAACTTAGTAAAATCCCAAGCAATTCAGCAAGAACCTGCCTCTAAATAAAATATAAAAAAGGGCTGAAGATGTGGCTAAGTGGATAAGTGCAACTGAGCTTAATGCCTTGTTAAGAAATAAAAAATTCTGAGAAGTCGTCAGAAGTTTTATTTTATCAACAATTGTTTTTCAAAGGTTCATATTTAAGATATAAGAAATGTGATTCTATTATTTCAGGAAAGCTCTGTTTGATTTTTATGGTAATCATATGAATTTAGGTCTATACCTCAGTACACAAAGGCAACTTACCATTTTTGTCTAACATTTACCATCTCATTCTGAACTCCTATTTATTATTTAATGGGGACAAAGCCAACTTTTGAGTATAAAAGCTTTTGATTTTAGAAGACATTTGAGAATGGTCTGAAAATAGAATTATGAAGTCAGAAATTTCTTCCTGAAAATTAAATTTTTAGCTCAAGCCAGCATGGTGGCACATGTCTATAACACCAGCTACTAGGGAGATTAAGGCAAATTCAAGGCAAATTTCAGCTTCCTATTGAAATTCTATCGCAAAATAAAATAAAACAGCCAGGTGCAGTAGCACACATCTGTAATCCCAGTGGCTCAGGAGGCTGAGGCAGGAGTATCACGAGTTCAAAGCCAGGCTCAACAAAAGTGAGACCCTAAGCAACTCAGTGAGACACTGACTCTAAATAAAATACAAAATAGAGCTGGAAACTTAGCTCAGTGGTTAGGCACCACTGTGTTCAATGTGGCATGCAGAGTTTCCTATCCTCCACTGTCTCTTCCTTTAAGGGAGCAGGGAGTATGGTTTTTCACTCCTCATCAACCAGCCTCAACTGGCTTCTACTGGCTTTCTGATTCCAGTCCAGGTTTCTTAGCTGGCTGGTTCAGAATGAGGTCAAGCTCCTTTCTGTTCCCTGGCTCTATCCCCACGACTAATTACACCATTGCCTATGCAGTGGTCCTTGCACTGACTCACTCAGGTAGAGAAGGATGGACACTTGGTTTAGATAGAGGCAAGTGAACTTGCTTAGAAGTGCAATAGGACACAGGTGATCCAGGTGGTGGAGAAGAGGTGATGAACTCTAGAGATCAGCTAGGGCCCCATCACAAAGGGCTCTAAATGCCAAGCTGAGAAGCTGATACTTGATTATCAGGGAGATGGGAAGCCATGGAAGATCTCCGAGCACAGGAGAGAGTCACCTCTGAATATTAGAGAGATCTCAGAGAGCTGAGATTGATGCAAAAGAAGAAATGGACTAAGAGAACAGAGGGATGGAGAAATGGGCCATACCTTGGCTATTCAATATGGTGGCCATGAGGCACATGTCCTGTTGAGATTTGAACTATAGCTCATGGAAAGTGAGGTGTGCTCTGAATGTAAACCCCCACCATACACGAGCAATCACTCACTAGAGTAAGAAGTGACTCTTTTTCTCTCTCCCCACCCCCAGCACTATAAAGTGAACCCAAAGTTTTTCTAATATTATGCTACACCTCTGAATATTTTTATTTATTTATTTATGAATTTATTTTTATTTTGAGACAGGGTCTCGCTAAGTTGCTGAGGGCCTTAAACTTATGATCCTCCTGCCTCAGCCTCCCAAGTTCCTGGGATGACAGGGGATTGCTCTGGCCCCTGGCTTTCCTGTTTCTTTTAATGTGACTACTACAAAATGCTCAAGTATGTTTATGTCTCCTGTTTGTGTCCCAAATTATATCTCTCTTTTTTTGTGGTTGTTGTTGTTGTTTTTCTTTTTGCAGAGGGTTGCTGTGAATTGAATTCAGGAGCACTCAACGACTGAACCCCATCCCCAGTCCTATTATGTATTTTATTTAGAAACAGGGTCTCACTGACTTGATTACTGCCTTGCTTTTGCTGAGGCTGTCTTTGAACTGATGATCCTCCTGCCTTAGCCTCCTGAGTCACTGGGATGACAGGTATGCACCACACCAAGTTTTTACTCATCAGATAGCAGTCTTCTTGGAGGAAGCAGGTGCTAACTCTCATGATGAAAGTAAGTATTACTTCCTGAAGTGATGTCATTGTGGGCTACATAAGCCAGCATTCCTGTGGTGTTCACACCATGACCAGCACTGTAATAAATGTCACTTGTCTCATCTCCACAGACCAGAAGGATAGGCACTGACTGTCTCTGCATTTCCAAAAAGCCACAGAGACCAAGAGACTAAAGACAGGCCAGGAGCAAAGACAGGGACCAGGCTAGTAGAGCAGCCACCCCCAGCCTGGTGCCTGGGCAATGGCACCTCATGAACCCATCCTCACTGCCGTGCTGGCGTTTGAGCTTTTAGGGGTCAGAGATGTGTGAGGGCTCCAGCTCCTTCTATTCACGGTGCTCCTGGTCATTACATGCTGACCCTCCTGGGCAACCTGCTCATTATCACCCTGACCTTGGCCGACCACTGCCTGCGCACTCCTATGTACTACTTCCTGTGCCATTTCTCCCTGCTGGGGGTGGGGTTCACGTCCACGGTCACCCTGCAGATGCTGGCCCACATCCTCTCTGGTCACAGAAACATTGCCCGTGACAGGGGCTTTATGCAAACGGGGCTCTACTTCATCCTGAGCACAGTGGAGTCCTTGCTGCTGGCTGTTATGTCTGGTGACCAGTACCTGGCCATCTGCCACCCGCTGCACTATCCCACTCTCATGACGCCCCGGGTGTGCAGCTGGCTGGTGCTGGCCTGCTGGGTCACCAGCGACTTTGTCCTTGGGGTGCTGTGTGCCTGGATGTTCTTCCTGAATTTCTGCAGTCCCCGAATCCTCAACCACTTCTTTTGTGACAGCACCCCCTTGCTGGAGCTGGTGTGTGATGACACCAGGATTCTGCAGCTGGTCAGCTTCCTGGTGGCCATGTGCACCCTGGTCAGCACTGTGCTGGTGACAGTTTTGTCATACTGCTGCATCATTCACACTGTTCTGCACCTGCCTGTATCTGGGGGCCACAACAAGGTCCTCTCTACCTGTTTCTCCCACATGCTGGTGGTGTTGCTCAGCTACGGGAGCTGCATATTCATGTACCTGAAGCCCACGCAAACTGGGCAACTGACCCTCAACAAAGAAGTGGCTTTCTTCAACACCATAGTGTCACCCATGCTGAATCCCTTCATCTACTGCTTCAGGAATGATTTGGTCCAGAAAGCCAGCAGGGATGTGCTGCTCAGGGGGAGAGTGCTTTCTTCTCAGATATTCCGAGGGAAAGCTTTCCAATGCTCTGCTGCTAAGCACGGCACAGTGGCACACACCTGTGATCCCAGTGACTGTGGAGGCTGAGGCTGGAGGATTGCAAATTTGAGGCCAGCCTCAGTAACTTAGTGAGGCCATAAGCAATTTAGCAAGATGTTGTCTCAAAAGAAAGAGGAAGAGGAGGAAGACGAGGAGGAGGAGGAGGAGGAAGAGAAGACGAAGCTCTATTTCTTTTGGTTTCATTTTATTTTATTTTTCAATGAGCATGAAGACTATTTTACTAGAGTGAAGAAAAAAATATTAGTTCAAATATCTGCTGGGGGGCTGGGAATGTGACTTAGAGTTCTCCTGGCATGCAGGTTCAAATCACTAAGCACAAAAAAGAAACAAATAAATAAATAAAATTATCAAAAATAAAGAAGGAAAAGAAA